>NC_052942.1:38561114-38716305 GCF_013358895.1 Oreochromis aureus | reverse complement strand
TAAAGCTGGAAGTCTCACTTTGATCGCATTTTAAATATTTGGTTTAGAATCCACTGTGCCAGTTTGTTACAAAAGAAACAATGGAACAAATAAACCCCCTCAAAAACAACAACAACAAAAAACATCTCCAAAAAATAAAAATCAAACTGCATTAGAAACAGTAGCAGTCACTCTCAGAGCTGTGAACAGGAGTCAAACAGTGCACTAGCATGCTTCTGCCTCCGGTCTGGGGAACCTCGACTCACTACCATTTGTTCCCATAGCAGTAATTCTCAAGTTCATCACTTTTAATTACTCAACCAGTTTTGTGTCTTCTTGCGGTAATTACGTAGATATGCTTAAGTTGCCTCTGACTCACTGTAAGTGGCCAAATAAAAAATTACATTTAAACACCACAATCTGTATTTAAATGGTAAATGGAGTGTTTCTTATACAGCACTTTTCTACTCTGAGCACTCAAAGCGCTTTATGCAACATGCCTCATTCACCCATTCATACAAACACTTTTTTTCTACATAAGAGCTTTTTACATAACATTTACATTCTGATGGATGCATAGGAGACGAACTTGGGGTTAGTATCTTGTCAAGTGAACACCAACACAGTTTTCTTATATATTGATACTGTGTTTATTTAGAGACCTGGAATGTAAATGTGCCTTTCTTTAGGACTTTGGGTCAACTTCTGTTGTTTAAATGTGCTACAGGCTATAAAGAATTGACGTAACAATATTTTTTCATTTCAAAAACAAAAAACAAACCAAAATAAGCTACAGTTTGCTACAGTGGGGTTAGGTTAACTGGTGGTTCAAATTGTCCATCGTTGTGAATGTGAGTGTCTCTGTGTTAGCCCTATGATAGACTGGCAGACAGGTGCTGGATCCGCCTCTGCTGATTACCAGTTAGATGTTCGGTTTGTTCTTGATGACAGAAAACTTCAGCTGCTCTAGTTGACAAACACAAAGGCCCACATTCATCTTTTCCAAAAAGTTTTACTTATTTCAATAACAGATAAAACAATCACTCTAAGGATGTTTCACACTGAAGTATTTACTTCAATTCAATCCAGTTCAGTTATTTATACTCATCACAACACACACACAAAAAATGGCCTCTCATGAAAAGGCTAAAAGGTGTTTCACATCGATTTTTTAATTGTAAATACTAAATACTAAACAGCAGTTGACACCATAAAACTCTCTTGCAGAGCTGGAACTCATTTCATTTTTCACATAAACATGACTTTTTTTTCTTTCATTTTAAACTCAGGCCAAGAAAACTATCCAGGTTCTCAGAGCTGTTTAACTCAGTAATGTTAATGATTACACAAACTCTTCAAAACCCCTTAGTGCATCGTAGGGCAGATGTTTGTTTATTTGCTTGTTTTTTGTTTCTTCTTTTGTTTTTTATGCATCATCTGATCAGATGCAAACAATACTAACTAAGAAATACTAACAATTAATAATAAGAATGTTGATGTTAGAACACATCCAAAATGTTTAGGTCCACTTGCTGCTGATAAACACTCGACTGCTGGGAAATACACACCTGTTTCAACCAAATGGCGTCAATATCCAGATAACAGCAGGAACCAACTGGAAATATGATAGTGGACAGAACTGCAGTGAAGCTAAAGTAATCGCTTCAGTTTGTTTTTAATGTTAACACAACATACTTGTATTAGTTCAATCCCAGCCGAGACTAAAAATGTAAGTTCAATAAATAAATCAACTGAGAGCTCTTACAGGTGTATTTAAAAATAATAATAGCAATAATCTACATGTTACATTTTAGTGAATTATATGAAAAAAAAAAACAGTTTTGTTAAACACTGAGCTCTGCTTTAAAATTTCACAAATAAATTCAATAGAGGTAAAAAGTGCAACAGTTAGTCTCGTGAATTTTAATAATTTAGCTATTAATTTATGGGTTGAGTTTATGCCCTAATTTTTCGAAACATTGTTAATTGATTTCAAATATTTGGAATTAAGTTAAAAATAAATCAAAAAATGTATTAGTTTCCCAACAATAAGAAGAGGAAGATCAATAATGGGAACAAAAAATATCTCGGGATTTAGTTATTCTAAATACTTTACTTGGTTATTTTACTTTAACACCATTTTGAAACTTTCCTTTACTCATTTACTAACATTTGTCAGGAAACACTGACGAATGTTTGATGTAACTGTCTTTAACAACTAAACCCATGAAAAAGGTAAACATCAGGCATCAACAGATGAGGCATAAATGGGGAACAGCTAAAAACAGGACACTGTTGGAATGAAGAGGACCTATGGAATCTTTGCTATCCAGCACCCAGACTGACGGCAAAACAACTAGTAGCTCAATGTTCCAACATTTGGAAGAAGAAAGTGCTATCACAGTTGGAGATCAATAAGGTACAAAAAATGCTACGCCAAGGAGGAGATATTGTCATCCCCACCCAAGATTGAGCACCAAGTACGGAGCGAGAGCAGCTGACCCGACAGATAGGATTGTGGCGAAGTTGGAAACCTGAAACCTGTATTTGATTACCAAGACAATGTGAGGGATGTGATTGCTGCATTACGGACAACCAGAAGGAGAAGACCATGTTAGGGAAGGGAAGGAAGGAAGGAAGGAAGCTAACTATACAGCAAACTGCCAAGCAAAAAAATGGCATGCAAGCAGAGTGCAGTGGCCAGTGCAACACAAAATTTGGGTCCTTTGCTCCAAGTAGTGGTCAGCGCAGAGCATTCCATTCCATTCCACCCATTCCTATGTGAAGCGCCTTAAGGATGCCCTTGAGACACCCAGCACGTAACAGCAACAGCAAGATGCTAGCAGGCAGGGCATACATGGAACGCCATAACCAAGTGGCTGGCATATTATACAGGAACATGTATGACATCCAGAGGTCAAAATGGGACACACCCACTAGGGTGGTCTGGAATTACCGAGCTACGATGCTGTGGGACTTCCAGACATAGGCAGACAAACCGGTGATGGCTAACAAATCAGACATAGTAGTGATGGACAAGCAGAGGAAGACAGCTGTAGTGATAGACACAGCAATACTGAATGACAGCAACATTAGAAAGAAGGAACACGAAAAGCTGGAGAAGTGCCGTGGGCTGAGAGAAGAATTCTGGGTCAGGTCAGTTCCTTAATCTCTGACACATCAAATTCACCAGGGAGGATATGAAAAGTGGCAGGTTAGCCTTCTTAGACTGTGAGATTTCCATCAGATTTCCATCAGTAATGGGGGACATCTAAAAGCTGACGTGTACCGTAAACCTACGCATACGGATCAGTATTTAAGGTTTGACTCTTATCATCCACTGGAGCATAAACTGGGTGTCATCAGAACGCTACAACACAGAGCGAACACCATCCTCACTGACACAGCGGCCAGGGAGACAGAAAAACAGCACATCAAGAAGGCCCTGAGTAAATGTGGTTATCCCAGCTGGACCTTTATCAAAGCTGGAAAGGCACCTAAAGAAAGCTCCAGCCGATCCAGGAGAGAAGGACAACCGCTGCCCAGGCGAAAACCTGTAGTGATCCCATATGTGTCAGGAGTATCGGAGCAGTTGAGATGCATTTTTTCTAAACAAAACAAAACACTAACATCTAAACCCCAAAACACGCAGCGCCAAAAACTGGTCCACCCCAAGGATCGGGTCCCCCGACACAAACAGAGTAACATAGTGTACGCTGTTAAGTGCCAGGAGGATTGCCAGGATTTATACATCGGGGAAACCAAACAACCTCTGGCTAAGCGGATGGCACAACACAGAAGAGCAACCTCATCAGGCCAGGACTCTGCAGTTTATTTACACCTACAGGCCAGTGGACACTCTTTCAACAATGAGGATGTACACATCCTGGACAGGGAGGAACGCTGGTTCGAGTGCGGAGTCAAGGAGGCCATTTACGTGAAAAGGGAAAGACCATCTCTGAATCGAGGAGGGGGCCTAAGGGTACATCTTTCGCCATCTTACAATGCTGTGATTGCAGCCATTCCCCAACTCTCTGTGAATGGTGCTCATGGTCTTTGATCAGTGGTGATGAGAATTTGCATAATTAAGGTTAAGGAACTGACCTCCCAGCCCATTGTTCATTCAGTGGGCTGGTTTCAGTCATTACAAATGTACTGTTTATAAGGTTTTGGGAAACTTGCAGTCAGCTGAGACTGAAGAAGTCACTTGGATGAGTAACGAAACGTTTCTCCCACAAAACGCTACGTCCAGATGAACAGAATCAACTTTAGGAGATTTACTTACCTGGATGATTGAGCATGCATCATGACGTTTGCTGCTTGTCACCATCACCTGCTAAAACTCCCACTGTCCACTGATAAGTTGTTGCCTATAACCGCCCTGGTTCCATCCAATCACATCACACCCCTGCTGTATAAAAGCTCCTCCAATAGGCTGCCCTGACATGATCTAGCCATGGCCTTCCTGTGGATCCTCTCCTGTCTCGCCTTCATTGGCACCGTCTACGGTGAGAGAAACTCTCTAATGTTACAGCTCATTGGGTGAAGCATGTTGTTTAATTTTACATTTAGTGCCCATGCCACAGTTACATTAATCTGATTGTTGTTAATGGCATAATTCTGATGTTCCGATGTCACCAGGGTGCGGTGTTCCCGCCATCCGTCCTGTCATCACCGGTTACGCCCGTATTGTAAACGGTGAGGAGGCAGTGCCTCACTCCTGGCCCTGGCAGGTGTCCCTCCAGGTAAACAAAGAAACAAAGACACACACACTTTCACAGCTCATCACACAATCAGGTGGAAATGTCTAACCGTTGATGTTCATTTTGCTGTAACAGGACTACACCGGCTTCCACTTCTGTGGTGGTTCTCTCATCAATGAGAACTGGGTGGTGACAGCTGCTCACTGCACCATCAGGTAACTTTAAGCTGGTTTTGAAGACTGAAAACTCCAATTAAGACATAGAGTCATGTTTGATGAAGAGAATCTTTGTTTAGAGGGCATTGCTGTGTATCTGGGGTAGAATAAAACTCAGTACAAACACAATTTTTAGGTAATGTGGTGATTTCAGAAATGCCCACATGCTTCTGTTCTTTTCTGTGCAGGACCTCCGACCGTGTGATCCTCGGAGAGCACGACCGTTCCTCCAGTGCCGAGAACATCCAGACCCTGGCTCCCGGCAAGGTGGGTGAAACACTGCATCAGCTTTTCATCGTATAGCCACATGTCAGGGTTTGTCGGCCACTCATAACGATGTCACTTCCCAACAGGTGTTCAGGCACCCCAACTACAACAGTTACACCATCAACAACGACATCACACTCATCAAGCTGGCCACCCCTGCCCAACTGGGCACACGTGTTTCTCCAGTTTGTGTGGCCGAGACTTCCGACAACTTCCCGGAGGCTTGAGGTGTGTGACCACTGGCTGGGGTCTGACCGCTACAACGTAAGAGCTCACCCACTTTTTGAAGCAGGCTGTGCTGAAAACCTGTTATTCTTTGTTATACTGTCTTCATAGACACTGATTCGTTAAACAGTTATTAGATAGGGATTTACACCAAACAGCTACATATATGTGGGTCTGGACTGTAATGAGACCACCAGGTGGAGCTTTAACAGTTGTGCTAAAACACGAGGAATGATAGAGCATGATAAAAAAGTCTCTAATTTCTAATGTGTGTGTGTGTGTGTGTGTGTGTGTGTTGCAGCTGCCAACACACCACCCCGTCTGCAGCAGGCTGCCCTGCCCCTGCTGACCAACACTGAATGCCAGTCTTACTGGGGCAGCCAAGTCACTGATCTGATGATCTGCGCTGGAGCCTCCGGAGTCTCCTCCTGCATGGTGAGTGGGACCTCCATTGAATACAGAAGCGCTGATGCTGAGCTTTTTATGCGATGGCTGTGGGTCAGGCATTAGATCAGGAAACCTACTAATCAGAAGGTGGCTGGTTTGAGCCCTGGTTTCTAAAGTCTGCATGCCAAATATCCTTGAGCAACAAACAAAGCGCTCCAATGCATCGAAAGAGCATAGAAAAAAAGGCATGGCAGAATGGGTGAATGAGGCAAGTTGTGTAAAGCGCTTTGAGTGCTCAGATAAAGTAGAAAAGCAGTCCATTTAGCTTTTTGTAACGTCTTATTTATTCTTATTTTTCAGGGTGACTCTGGTGGCCCTCTGGTCTGTGAGAAATCTGGAGCCTGGACTCTGGTTGGTATTGTGTCCTGGGGAAGCTCAACTTGCTCTACCTCCACTCCCGCAGTCTATGCCCGTGTCACCAAGCTGCGTGCCTGGGTCGACCAGACCATCGCTGCCAACTGAGCATGTCACATATGAGAGGTTGCAGCATCAAGCTAATCCTCAATAAAACACAGAAACTCTGAAACTGACCTGCTCATGAATGTGTCTTTTTCTCCTATTATTCATTTTCATTAAAGACATCGAGCATTTGGTGAATGAAGTGTGGTGAACTCGAGAAGAGTTTTGTCACGTTGGACTTACCTGGTGTTCAGCAGTGCCAGAATCAGGTTGGCCGAGCCATACATAAATCCTGGAATAAGCAAATAAGAAATAGCCTGGCTCAGTTTAAAATACACCTGCCAACATTATGAAATCTTTGAGGTCTAAGTCATTAGTAGTGATAATTCTAACCCTTTGTGTTTTGGAGAAAAGCAAGAATGACTTTTTTATGGTCAAAATCCAAATATCTTTTGTTCTTTGATTGCAATAGAATGACATATTCATGAAAATAACCTACAGGCAAAAGGTTATGATTGTGGTCATCTCTTACGATTTCTTAGACCTCGCAGGATTAAAGCACAATCTAAAAATAGATTTCTTTGTCCTTCTTAATTCAGTGATTCATATGTAAACACATCTTCGGGTTACACTGAGAAGTTTACGCACACTGTTGGGTTATTTTTCTTTTTGAGAGAAGACAAATAAACTCACAGTATAAGTTTTCAAAATTTATGAAACAATTAAAGGTTCAACTTAATTTTACAAGGCGCCACAGACCTCCCTCTTTCCAGACATAGAAAGGCCACTGCACACAAGCAGTAAACACTTTTATTATGAGACACACAAACACAATTCTAATATGACTGGTTAAAAAGTTGAGGGGTAGCCACTGTTTAGACTTGGCTTCTCCCTTATTTGGGGCGTAGTCCGGTCCTTGGCTCATCTTACATCTCCAGGAACGGACATCTCCCTGTAAAGAGAAGAAAGACAACTCCCTACCTATTCCAACATGTCCCCATCAGTTATTTATTACAGCACATTTAGTGCAACACAGAACAAAAAGATCACAGATCGTATTTGCTGTACAAGTTTCTACCTTCGCTTCTCATCACAGCAGCTTGTTATCAGGTG
Organism: Oreochromis aureus; assembly: GCF_013358895.1. Lineage (NCBI taxonomy): Eukaryota > Metazoa > Chordata > Actinopteri > Cichliformes > Cichlidae > Oreochromis > Oreochromis aureus. Next base: position 38,708,957 of record NC_052942.1, on the reverse strand, counting down.
CCTCTTGGTGGGCACACGTGGCCAACTCAGCGGCAGTAGCAGATGTCTGTTACATAAACTGTTATATAAAAACCAGCATTATTAGGAAATGTTCAGACAAGAGAGGGTTTTCAGGAAACACCACTAAATGCTCAGTTTCTATGTCAGATGTTAGAATAAGATGTTAAAATCACCCACAATGATTATTGTATCTGAGCTGAGCACTAAATCAGATAAAAAGTCTGATCAATCAGACAGAAACTCTGCGTAAGGCCCAGGTGGACGATAGATAATCGCAAATAAGACTGTTTTTTGAGTTTTCCAGCTATGGTGGACAGAGCTAAGCACCAGACTTTCAAATGAATTGAATGTCTGTCTTGGTCTTTGGTTAATTAATAAGCTGGTCTGGAATATTGCTGCCACCCCTCCTCCTCAGCCTGTGCTTTGGGGTTTCTGACGGTTAGAATAACTCGGGGGTGTTGATTCATTTAAACTAACATAATCATCCTGCTGTAACCAGGTTTCTATAAGGCAGAGTAAATGCATTTGTTGATCAATTATTAAGTGGCTCATCACTGATTGAAGAAAATAAAAACAACCCCAGGTTTCTCTTCAGCACTGTAGCCAGGCTGACAAAAAGTCCGAGCTCTGTTGAGCCAACCATCCCTTCAACATTAACTAGTAATGACTTCATGAATTTCTTTACAAATAAAATTTTAACCATTAGAGAAAAAATTACTCAAAATCATCCCACAGATGTAACATTATCTACAGCTACTTTTAGTACCATTGATATTCATTTAGACTCTTTTTCTCCAATTGATCTTTCTGAGTTAACTTCAATAATTAATTCCTCCAAACCATCAGCGTGTCTTTTAGACCCCATTCCTACAAAACTGCTCAAAGAAGTCCTGCCATTAATTAATTCTTCGATCTTAAATATGATCAACCTATCTCTAATAATCGGCTATGTACCACAGGCCTTCAAGCTGGCTGTAGTTAAACCTTTACTCAAAAAGCCATCTCTAGACCCAGCTGTCTTAGCTAATTATAGGCCAATCTCCAACCTTCCTTTCATATCAAACATCCTTGAAAGAGTAGTTGTCAAACAGCTAACAGATCATCTGCAGAGGAATGGCTTATTTGAAGAGTTTCAGTCAGGTTTCAGAGCTCATCACAGCACAGAAACAGCTTTAGTGAAGGTTACAAATGATCTTCTTATGGCCTCTGACAGTGGACTCATCTCTGTGCTTGTCCTGCTAGACCTCAGTGCAGCGTTCGATACTGTTGACCATAATATCCTATTAGAGCGATTAGAACATGCTGTAGGTATTACAGGTACTGCACTGCAGTGGTTTGTATCATATCTATCTAATGGACTCCAATTTGTACATGTAAATGGAGAGTCCTCTTCACCCACTAAGGTCAATTATGGTGTTCCACAGGGTTCGGTACTAGGACCAATTCTGTTTACATTATACATGCTTCCCTTAGGCAGCATCATTAGAAGACATAGCATAAATTTTCACTGCTATGCAGATGACACGCAGCTCTATCTATCCATGAAGCCAGGTAACACACACCAATTAGTTAAACTGCAGGAATGTCTTAAAGACATAAAGACCTGGATGGCCGCTAACTTTCTGCTTCTTAATTCAGATCAAACTGAGGTTATTGTACTCGGCCCTGAAAATCTTAGAAATATGGTATCTAAGCAGATTCTTACTCTGGATGGCATTACCTTGGCCTCCAGTAATGCTGTGAGGAACCTTGGAGTCATTTTTGACCAGGACATGTCCTTCAACGCACATATTAAACAAATATGTAAGACTGCTTTCTTCCATTTGCGCAACATCTCTAAAATTAGAAATATCCTGTCTCAGAGTGACGCTGAAAAACTAGTTCATGCATTTATTACTTCCAGGCTGGACTACTGTAATTCATTATTATCAGGATGTCCTAAAAACTCCCTGAAAAGCCTTCAGCTGATCCAAAATGCTGCAGCAAGAGTCCTGACAGGGACTAGAAAGAGAGAACATATTTCTCCTGTTTTGGCTTCCCTTCATTGGCTTCCTGTTAAATCCAGAATTGAATTCAAAATCCTGCTCCTCACATACAAGGTCTTAAATAATCAGGCCCCATCTTATCTTAATGACCTTGTAGTACCATATCACCCTATTAGAGCACTTCGCTCTCGCTCTGCAGGCCTACTTGTTGTTCCTAGAGTATTTAAAAGTAGAATGGGAGGCAGAGCCTTCAGTTTTCAGGCCCCTCTTCTGTGGAACCAGCTTCCAGTTTGGATTCAGGAGACAGACACTATCTCTACTTTCAAGATTAGGCTTAACACTTTCCTTTTTGCTAAAGCATATAGTTAGGGCTGGACCAGGTGACCCTGAATCCTCCCTTAGTTATGCTGCAATAGACATAGGCTGCCGGGGATTCCCATGATGCATTGAGTTTTTCCCTTCCAGTCACCTTTCTCACTCACTGTGTGTTAATAGACCTCCCTGCATTGAATCATATCTGTTATAAATCTCTGTCTCTCTTCCACAGCATGTCTTTATCCTGTCTTCCTTCTCTCACCCCAACCGGTCGCAGCAGATGGCCCCGCCCCTCCCTGAGCCTGGTTCTGGCGGAGGTTTCTTCCTGTTAAAAGGGAGTTTTTCCTTCCCACTGTTGCCTAAATGCTTGCACATAGGGAGTTATACGATTGTTGGGTTTTTCTCTGTATGTATTATTGTAGCGATTTGAGGCGACTGTTGTAGTGATTTAGCGCTGTATAAATAAAATTGAATTGAATTGAATTGAAAAATTGAATAAGTCATGTACTAACAGAGACTTGGGAGAGAGAGACCTAATGTTTAATAATCCACGTTTCACTGTTTTACTCTATGGCACAGATGTGGATACTGTATTATTCTTTCTTTGTGATTTTTAATTGGTTTGGTGTTTGGGAGCTGACACAGGGGACCAGAGAAAACTACAAAGTCTGACATTGTTTTGGCAAAACATAGATGGGACCTTTGTCGAGCGGTAATTTTCCATGAACCGGCGAGGAGGCGAGCGGCAGCAGACCGAAGGACCAACAGCAGAGCAGCACAGTGCCAAACATCCTGCTGCTGTCAGACAAAAGACGAAGAAAAACCTGCACCACAACTCCCACAATCCTCAGCTTCAACAAGAGCCTCTGAAAGGAGAAAACACAACAGGCTTCAATTTACGTGAAAGAGGGGGAACACCAAAACTTCCAAGTCACATTTTTTATTCATTCTCCGCATTCAAAAACCTTCTTTACTTGATACAAAGCCAACTAACATGTCTGAAATTTTCTACCAAACAAGTTTTGGATTTGGAGCTTAATGGACTAAGTTTGATAACAGACATCATCTGATCTAATATGAAATAAACTAACCTGCTGGTTTATGAATTTCTCTTTTTTTTTTCAGTACATAAATTTAAGTTTCTCAGTCATATTCAGTCATATTCTGTATAGTTTTTTTCATATTTATATCCTGTTCATATCCTGTTCATAGCCTGTACATAGCTTGTACTCACTACAGCCTGTACATACTTATAGTTATAGAATATTCATAACATACTTCATACCGTGTACATTATAACATACCATAATAGACCCATTTCTGTAATATACTTACATATCTATATTATTGCTAATATATATTGTAATATATCTATATCACGGCTAAAGCACTTTCTGGATGGATGCAAACTGCATTTCGTTGCCCTGTACCTGTGACATGTGCAATGACAATAAAGTTGAATTCTATTCTATTCTATAAATTTCAGCACCAAGTGTTTTTTTCTCCTCCAGATAAGAACCAACAGATTATTATTCTTATGTATAACTGAAGAGGGAAACATCTGTTAAAATTTCCACTCTGAATAAAGAAAAAAACACAGGAGAAAAAAAAACAAATTAAATATTGTTCAGTAAAATATTTAAATACATCTCCCTTTCTTTCTTAGCAATAACACACAGTAGAGGTTTTCATTAAGCACATTGTCAGTTGCATCATATATATAAAATATAAAAGATTAGTCAATGGTGATAAATCTTTATTTTTAGCCTCAGTTTAGGAACATAACTCGAGTTCTTTCACTCCTTTACAGTGAATCAGCTGCACATGTAAATGTCATGGTCCCTCACACTGGAAAACCAAACTTAGCTCTTTGTCACCATCACCTGCTAAAACTCCCACTGTCCAGATAAGATGATGCCTATAACCACCCTGGTTCCATCCAATCACATCACACCCCTGCTGTATAAAAGCTCCTCCAATACGTTGACCTGACATGATCTAGCCATGGCCTTCCTGTGGATCCTCTCCTGCCTCGCCTTCATTGGCACTGCCTACGGTGAGAGAAACTCTTTAAAGTTATAGCTTACTGGATGAAGCATGTTGTAAGTTGTCTTTTTTTCGAAGCAGTGAGGGACATACTTTAATTTTATTCTCCTTTTTTTCCATTTTAATGACTCATTTATTGACTTACATTAAGAATTACATGCGAAGAAAGAAAAAGTAGAAGCCAGTATAAAAAGAATCTTTAAGAATGGGGAAATCAAAGAGTTATATCAGTTTAATAACATAATGTAACATGAAATGAAAATAAAATAAAACTTCAACTGTGGCAAAAGTAGCTCTCTCTCTAAAAAAAAAAAAAATGTAAAAAAAGAACACTAAGTTGGATTAACAATCTGGTCCAGCTGAGAGATGCGTAAGGCGTATATGTGTCATTATTTTTTAAGCAGATCAGCATTAGAGTGAAGCATGTTGTTTAATTTGACAATTAGCACCCATGCCACAGTTACGTTTAGTTTATTGTTGTTAATGGCATAATTTTGATGTTCCGATGTCACCAGGGTGCGGTGTTCCCGCCATCCGTCCTGTCATCACCGGTTACGCCCGTATTGTAAACGGTGAGGAGGCAGTGCCTCACTCCTGGCCCTGGCAGGTGTCCCTCCAGGTAAACAAAGAAACAAAGACACACACACTTTCACAGCTCATCACACAATCAGGTGGAAATGTCTAACCGTTGATGTTCATTTTGCTGTAACAGGACTACACCGGCTTCCACTTCTGTGGTGGTTCTCTCATCAATGAGAACTGGGTGGTGACAGCTGCTCACTGCACCATCAGGTAACTTTAAGCTGGTTTTGAAGACTGAAAACTCCAATTAAGACATAGAGTCATGTTTGATGAAGAGAATCTTTGTTTAGAGGGCATTGCTGTGTATCTGGGGTAGAATAAAACTCAGTACAAACACAATTTTTAGGTAATGTGGTGATTTCAGAAATGCCCACATGCTTCTGTTCTTTTCTGTGCAGGACCTCCGACCGTGTGATCCTCGGAGAGCACGACCGTTCCTCCAGTGCCGAGAACATCCAGACCCTGGCTCCCGGCAAGGTGGGTGAAACACTGCATCAGCTTTTCATCGTATAGCCACATGTCAGGGTTTGTCGGCCACTCATAACGATGTCACTTCCCAACAGGTGTTCAGGCACCCCAACTACAACAGTTACACCATCAACAACGACATCACACTCATCAAGCTGGCCACCCCTGCCCAACTGGGCACACGTGTTTCCCCAGTTTGTGTGGCCGAGACTTCCGACAACTTCCCCGGAGGCTTGAGGTGTGTGACCACTGGCTGGGGTCTGACCCGCTACAACGGTAAGAGCTCACCCACTTTTTTGAAGCAGGCTGTGCTGAAAACCTGTTATTCTTTGTTATACTGTCTTCATAGACACTGATTCGTTAAACAGTTATTAGATAGGGATTTACACCAAACAGCTACATATACGTGGGTCTGGACTGTAATGAGACCACCAGGTGGAGCTTTAACAGTTCTGCTAAAACACGAGGAATGATAGAGCATGATAAAAAAGTCTCTAATTTCTAATGTGTGTGTGTGTGTGTGTGTGTGTTGCAGCTGCCAACACACCACCCCGTCTGCAGCAGGCTGCCCTGCCCCTGCTGACCAACACTAACTGCCAGTCTTACTGGGGCAGCCAAGTCACTGATGTGATGATCTGCGCTGGAGCCTCCGGAGTCTCCTCCTGCATGGTGAGTGGGACCTCCATCGAATACAGAAGCGCTGATGCTGAGCTTCTTATATTGTGTTAAACATTCATGTGTTATTTCTCAGGGTGACTCTGGTGGCCCTCTGGTCTGTGAGAAATCTGGAGCCTGGACTCTGGTTGGTATTGTGTCCTGGGGAAGCTCAACTTGCTCTACCTCCACTCCCGGAGTGTATGCCCGTGTCACCAAGCTGCGTGCCTGGATCGACCAGACCATCGCTGCCAACTGAGCATGTCACATATGAGAGGTTTCAGCATCAAGCTAATCCTCAATAAAAAAAACAGAAACTCTGAAACTGACCTGCTCGTGAATGTGTCTTTTTCTCCTTAATATTCATCTTCATCTTTTTATTATGAGACCAGACAAATGATCACAAATATTAAAGAAAACATTATTAATGTATTCATTGAAAGAAATGGACAAATGGTCCAACATGTAAACTCTTCTGTAGAAATTCATTTTAAGACATCGAGCATTCGGCGAATGAAGTGTGGTGAACTCCAGAGTTTTATCACGTTGGACTTGCCTGGTGTTTAGCAGCACCAGAATCAGGTTGGCCTAGCTATACATAAATACTGGAAGCAGCGAATAACAACTACTTTTTATGGCCAAACACCAAATATTTTATGTTCCTTGATTGTTAAAGAAAGACATATTAATAAGGGTTATGATTGTGGGCATCACTTTTTGACTTCCTCACAGGATTAGAGCACAATCTACACATAGATTTCTTTGTCTTTCTTCATTCAGTAATTCATATACATATACATATATATATTTATAGAAATGTGTTTTCACGTCTTCAGGTTACACTGATATGATTACACACACTGTCCTCATCAGTTATTTATTACAGCACATTTAATCCAACATGGAACAAAAAGATCACAGATCATATTTGCAGTACAAGTTTCTGCCTTCGCTTCTCATCACAGCAGCTTGTTATCAGGTGCGTCTTGGTGGGCACACGTGGCCAACTCGGCGGCAGTAGCAGATGGCGTTGAAGAAGCGGCAGTAGCAGGTGTCACAGGGATCACAACAGGGAAGTGGGTAGCCCAAACAGGACTGCTGGTGAGGGATGCAGCGACGAGGTGAACGCATGGCCCGACCCTGCAGCTGTAAGGCTGCAGACGTGTCCTGCAAACATAAACGCAGCGAGCAGATGAATTCACTTGAGTTAAGGTAAAAACTGTTAACAGGAAGTCACGAGGTAAAGAGTAAACTGCTGGTTTAAATGCTGCACCTCATCATAGGAGCCTGTATCCATCAAAAAATGATCTTCTACAGAGTCCACAGGGAGGAGGGCAGGCTCGTGCATGCGGTCAGGTACTTGGCTTCTTTCTGCAGAACAAACAACACAGCAGAATGTATTTTGCATTTTTTTTGCTTACCAAAATCACTCTGTTTTGTTAAATCTACTGTATGTGACAGATGCTATTTTCCAAAATCAATTTCAAAATACTTAAAAATAACTGCAGTCAAATGGTAAATGGCCTGTATTTGTATAGCGCTTTACACATTCAGTCATCCACCCATTCACACACTGGTGATGGCAAGCTACATTGTAGCCACAGCTGCCCTGGGGCGCACTGACAGAGGCGAGGCTGCCGGATACTGGCACCACCGGGCCCTCTGACCACCACCAGTAGGCAACGGGTGAAGTGTCTTGCCCAAGGACACAACGACCGAGACTGTCGGAGCCGGGGTTCGAACCGGCAACCTTCCAATTAAAAGACGAACAGCCAACTCTTGAGCCACGATCGCCCAAAAAGATTGGGCTTACTAGATGTGATGTAAAAAAAAAAAAAAAAATAGGGAGAAAACAGAAAACTACATGTTCAGAGGTCTACTTTTTCTATCTATAAATATTTATGCTTCCATTGCTAAATGGATGAATCCTTCCAAGAGATGTTACTGACCGATTTCAGATAGGAAGGAGCTTTCAGTGCGGCGTCCACTGACAGGACCTTCATCGAGCGGTAAGTTTCCATGGACCAGCGAGGAGGCGAGCGGCAGCAGACCGAAGGACCAACAGCAGAGCAGCACAGTGCCAAACATCCTGCTGCTGTCAGACAAAAGAAGAAGGAAAACCTGCACCACAACTCCCACAATCCTCAGCTTCAACAAGAGCCTCTGAAAGGAGGAAACACAACAGGCTTCAGTTTGCCTGAAAGAGGGGGAACACCAAAACTTCCAAGTCACATTTTTTATTCATTCTCTGCATTCAAAAACCTTTGAGAGAATTTGCATAATTATGATTAAGGAACTGACCTCCCAGCCCATTGTTCCTTCAGTGGGCTGGTTTCAGTCATTATGCAAATGTACTGTTTATAAGATTTAGGGAAGATTGTGGAAACCTGCAGTCAGCTGAGACTGAAGAAGTCACTTGGATGAGTGACGAAACGTTTCTCCCACTGAAAACGCTACATCCAGATGAACAGAATCAACTTTTGGAGATTCAAAAACCTTCTGTACTTGATACAAAGCCAACTAACATGTGGGAAATTTTCTACCAAACAAGTTTTGGATTTGGAGCTTAATGGACTAAGTTTGATAACAGACATGATCAGATCTCATATGAAATAAACTAACCTGCTGGTTTATGAATTTCTCTTTATTTTCAGCACATAAATTTGAGTTTGTCAGTTATAAATTTCAGCACCAAGTGTTTCTTTTTTCAGATTAGAACCAACAGATTATTATTCTTATGTATAACAAAATCTGTTGAAATTTCCACACTGAACAGATTGCAAACCTTGGAGTAAAACAAATTAAATATTGTTCAGTAAAATATTAAATTACATCTCCCTTTCTTCCATAGCAATAACCCACAGCACTTTTTTTAATCACTTTCCTGTATGATGAAAACAAGTCATGCATAAAGCAAGGAGAGATTCTCATTAAGCACATTGTCATTTACATCCACAGTGAAGCTCGTCAGCAGTTAAAAACAAAATCATTCCTGCTGGGTTTCATTAGTGGTGCGAAGGACATTTAGTACCAGGCTGCATAGTTCTAATTTGTTTTATGAAAATAATTTTACACTGTACTGCTGTATTTGACTTTTTATTAAACTTATTTTTAAAATTTTCAAAAACACAACTGTAATACTAAAAAGATAACTGTGGATGTTTATTTCTACAACAAAATTGTATCCCTGGAAAAATCCCTTTTACGGCATAATATTCCTGTTATTATCACTAATACACCAGAAGGCTTAAAAAAAACCTCCAGTTTTAATCATAAATAAAATCTTATTTACTTCCTACATAAACTGAATCAGAAGAGAACCAGACGGAGATGTGACTCACCTGTTGCTGTGACTCTTCACTGTGAGTCTCTGAGAGGACGAGGGGCAATTTAAAGACCCCTGGACAGGAAGAAGGTCACATGACCTGCAGGTTTGGTATGGAGTTGCACCCGCTGTGCATTTGCATCATAATGCAACCTTGCAGAGATATATCAAATGGAGCATGATGGAAGCTCTAAGGCTAATTTAAACTATACGTGAGCCTGTATAGCAGGGGGTTGGGGCATCTATTAGTATGGTGATGATGTCGTAAAGGTCACTTCTTTCTATTTTCATCTATATACGACAAAAACAAATTAAGAATATATTGAAAGGTCGACAGACAGTTGAGTGTCTAATAGATAACACAATATTCTTTTTTGTGAAAACTATTTATTTTATCTTTTTATTTATTTTCTAGCACAAAATCAAAGCACAAATCACTGCAGGGTACTTAGTCTTGTAAGACAGAAAGACCGGCAGCGTGCTGTTTTACTGCCTGGGTAAAGGAAAAAACTACCTTTTAATAAGAAGAAATCTTTAATAAAAACAGTTGTGGGGAATGTGAAAAACACAAGGAGAAAACAGAAAGGCAAAACAAACAAAAAAGCAGAGGCTAGTAACCACAGATAAGAAAGATGAGCCCTGGAGCCAGAGATATCTGCAGCAAGGAAAAGGAAGAGCGAGGTCAGAGAGAACAACACAAGAACACAGCATCACTGTGTTACTAAAACACAGTAATCCTGCAGCAGCAGATGTGACACTGCAGGTCTGCAGAACAAGTTTTAGAAGCGTGTGTTCAGGAAACCTTCTCCTGCCTCTCGGAGTAGATTTGTGCTCCACCTCGACTCTGAGAAGACCTTAGGTCCTCAGCATTGGGCAGATGACCCAGTTCAGAGCTTCCTGCTCAAACTCTTCCCTGGATTGATTTTTCTTTTTTGTCATTATTTTTGGGATATTTGGTACCTTTGTTTGCAGAATAGATGACAGAGAAGGACATAAAGGCAGGCTAGGTTCTTGTCCAGCCTGAAATGTTTTCACATAATGGTTTAACTGAATTTTGTCTTCCTTTTGCTTACCAGCCCAGAGAGTGGTAAATGAACTGATCTAGGAAACAGGACCGATTGATTTGATAAGCCTGCATGAGTTCAAATAAAAATAAAAAAATTAACTATGTGGATAAAAAAAGTAAATTGTAAATTTATTCAATGTGCTTTTATTTTGTTCTTTAATCAGTAAAAGTAGTCGTGTTTGCCTCTGTGCTGTCAGTTATGACCTGAGTGCTCATTAGAGCTCAGTACACTCAGTAATAATCCTCTCAGGGTGTTTTAATGGAGAACATTAGATCAGCTGCTTCCTTCATGTTTCTTCTATTATTGTCAATCTGCTGCTTTGGTTAGACTCTTCCTCCTCCTCGTCCTCTGTCTGCCAACATGCCGCCAATTCTCTGAATAGTGACACACTGTTGACATCATCGCCGCACTCAGTACAAATGAGATCGGACGCGGCTGCAGTTGCACATAGCATCTGAGCTCAGAATCAACTGATTACAGCCCATCAGCAGGAAATAGACTTAATAGACATGTTTGTCTTCACATACTTCCTGTTTCAGCCTGAACCCTTACCACAGTCACTGTGTGGGTTCTGTTTCTTTCATGTCACAGTGGATTGTGGGTAATTCCATCTGAAGGTTACTTGTGGGGATAGGTTAATTGGAAAATCCAAATTGCCACTAGGTGTGAATGTGCGAGTGAATGATTGTTTGTCCCTGTGTGTTGGCCCTGCGACAGACTGGCGGCCTGTCCGGGGTGTACCCCGCCTCTCGCCCTATGACAGCTGGGATAGGCTCCAGCGCCCCCCGCGACCCTGAAAAGGATAAGCGGAAGCGAATGGATGGATGGATGGATGGATGGTTACCACCATAATCGACCATGTGTGAGACTCAGGTTTTGGTAGCTGCCCTCCATTATGTTGGAGCATTACACTTTAATTAGATGTTTTACTTTATTAGTGGAATCAACTCTTTTAACTTTGTTAAAGAAATTTCAGATTTGACTTCTGCCCTGATGGGTTTGTGTGATCTATTGTTAGAAATGAAAAGAGTATTTTAAAATTATTTTAGCTACCATTACACGTCAAAATCACTGCTGTAAAAATGTTGATTAGACATGGACGAAACACTTACCATACCTTTCTTCTCTGCTGCACCTGCATTTTATTTCTTCACACCTGTGATGCAAACAGAGGAGGCGAGGAAGATGCAGGAGGGGACAGAAGTTCAGGTAACAGGGCTTTAATCAAATTAAACATTCGTGCTTCTGACCCCGCCTATTTTAAAGTTGCATCAGTGATACGCGCCACAGCTGCATCATCTGAAGATATTTCTACTGCTGTGACTGCTGCTTATGCTTATACAGATGTACAAACTGCTCAGCAACTTTTACAGACGCATGGTGGAGAGTAGCCTGACAAACTCCATCATAGTGTGGTACGGGAATAGCACCAGTCAGGATAGGAAGGCCCTCCAGCATATCATTAAAACGGCAAAATTCATCTGTAGAGTACCCTTCCCACCACTACAGGACATTTACAACAGCCAGGTCAGAAAAAGGGCGCACAATATCATTAAGGACTGCACCCATCCACAGCACACACTGTTCACACTCCTACTATCTGCCAGACGCTACAGGAGTGTGAAAGCAAGGACAACCAGACTAAAAACCGTTTCCACCACAATCCACCAGGCTACTGAATCACTGACTAATCGTTGAACCGTGATTATCTGCAACAATTACCTCAATAATTTGACCTATAAATGTGCAATTTTGCACATTTATATATTATATAATACAACTACATACAATATAAACAATTTGCATATTCTGAATATCTTAACACTGTGATAGTGTCACATAACTACTTGCACTTCAAAATTTGACCTACACCCTACCTTTGTGTACATAGCACTCGCTTTATTCTATTATTTTCTGTGCTTAAAGTTTTTTTGTTATTTTTTTTTTTAGTTAGTTGTTTATTTAGTTGTGTTAAAGGGAACTCGCAAAGTAAGAATTTCATTGCAGCATAACATTTGTGTTTTACGGTGTATATGACAATAAACTTCTTGAATCTTGAATATATACAGGTCAAAGAAATGTATCTATGTATAAAGGTGACTGTAATGCCTAAACATTTAATGAATTATATTCTTGAATTAAAACTGAACTTCAATCATGTCTTGGTTTATTTAAAAATTGCTATGGCAAAACAGAGGCCAAATTCAATTCAATTTTAATAGCACCAAATCACAACAACAGTTGCCTCAAGGCAGTTTAGATTCAAGACCCTACAATAATACAGAGAAAACACCAACAATCAGATGACCTGCTATGAGCAAGCACTTTGGCGACAGTGGGAAAAACTCTCTTTTACAGGAAAAAACCTCTGGCAAAACCAGGCTCAGGGAGCCTGGACCATTTGCTGTGAGTAGCTGGGGGTGAGGGGAAGGAGACGCGACAAAAAACACACTGTGGAAGAGAGCCAGAGATTAATAATAACCAATGATTAAATGCAGAGAGGTGTATAAACCCATATAGAGTGACGAAGAAACACTCTCAGGGTCACCGGATCCAACCCTAACTACACTGACAACTGATGACGATTTTATTTTTATAGCACATTTCATTACAAATACACTCAATGTGCTTAACACAGAAAATGGAGATGTAAAAACCTGTGCAGGTTTACAATGCGGTGAAAACACAGAGCAGGACAAAACAACACCTACTGAGTGTAGCCTGTGTGAATAAAAAGGCTTTGCGTGTGTTAATAAAGTGCTTCACAACAATGTGAACAGATGTAGAAAATAAACAAAATCCGGCAACTTCAAGCAACTAAGGCTGAAAAAACTGCAGACAGCTCAAAGTGCGCTGTTCCAAAGATAACATTTTAATGCTTCAAGGTGAGCAAATGAAAAGACTACCAGTAAGAATGTAGCATACCTTGATTGACATATGACCTGGTGGTAAATACGCTAAAGGGTTACCTAGGCAACCAGAGCCATGGACGTCTGCTAGTGTCCAACTGTCAGCAACAAACTGATGTGTGAAGAGCAAATTGTTTGCCGTAATGCAGCCTAAGTCCAGCCACATCATAGACTGTATATAAAGGACAGACACAGCTTCAGTACATTCAGCCTGCATTCTTTCTAATGGCCAGCAGGGGGTGGCTCCAAAAAGAAGTCAAACTGTAAAGAAGATATGATCCAGCCACGCTTGATTTGTGACTTTACTAAACACTTTTCGGATGAAATGATAGTCTCAGTTGCTACTTTCACACACTTACTGAACATAATCTGATGCTTACTTTGTGAATTACAATAGAATAATGGTGTTTAAAAAGTAATAAGGTGAAGCACAGTATGCCACTAATGGACAAGTTGCTACATATATTTTATGGGCATGTGGTGTCCCGTTTCAAAATCCCAAAAGGGTAAAGATGAAAATGCTCAGCCCAAGATTTCACTTTAACTTAATCACGTCCGACTTTTATATACAGTCTATGCACTGAACGCATTTTAGAAATAAGCTTCCAGATGAGGCATTCAAATCAACTTTAGCATCGCAGGCAGGAGGAAAAGGAAAGGCAGAAATAATAGAAAAAGGGGAAAGAGGAGAAAAATAAGGCCTGAAGTCACAGCTCTGCCACGAGGGAGAGCTGCTGCTGAGGAAGGGCTGAGCTGTTTTCTGTTTTGTCTGATTAGTTCAATTCACTTTTGACCTCATAGTATCCATCTCCCTCTATCATCAAGGCACAGCGTACTTCACTTGGTTATTTTTGGGCTATAAATCTATACATATTTGCAAATGATTCATTTAAAAAAAATCAAAAATATTATTGTTTTTATTGCAACATAATTAGGTGGATATTTATAGTTTCTTTTAAACATCAGTCTGAGTCCCAGAGCCTGAACCTGTTAACTGTTTATTCTGCAAGTGCACTTAAGTTTCATTTTATTGTTTGTGGTTTGGACACTTTCGGTCCACTGCTATCAGAAAATCAGTGATCCGTATCATCGTTATCTCACATTTCTATATGATATGATAGAATTGGCGGAAAGGCTTCTCTCCACCGATCTTATCAGCTGTGCAGCGCTGTGCACAATGGCAGCAGTGGCTCTGTGCTGCTAACACACTATTGGGGTGCCTTGTTTTAAAAATATTATTCTTGTTCAAGAAACTTTTTATGAGCATTGCATTACTACAGTCACTGTAATTGGGTGCTTATATTACACACAGTGCGTCCTCGGAGACTTGAAACACAAAGAATCTTTTCTTTCACAGCAGGTCGAGGAGAAATTACACACACCCCTCCAGCTCTGACTCACTCTCACCTGACTGATTGATTGATCGATGCTCTCCTTCTCACACACGCACTGGTCTCACGCGCAGACGGAGCTAATCGACCAGGCAGAGCAGTCGAGCTCGGAAGCTGTCAGCCTTGAATATCTGTCATCAGCTGAGCCGGAAATCAGGGGGAAGCTGACGGTGAGCCTGTATTTGGGTCCATCCCGGAGCTTTCGGTCATGGTTTTCGAGTCTCTGGTCAGCGACCTGCTCAATAGGTTCATCGGAGACTACGTGGAGAATCTCGACAAGTCCCAGCTCAAGATCGGGATCTGGGGAGGTGGGTTCTGCAGCTAGCTAGGAACTGTCCCTGTTGTACACGCATCCGAGCCAGACTCCGTTCGGAAATTTCTCAATTTAGGGCTCGCTCTTTTTGCACAACTTGACAAGCATAGTTAAGGTGTCTGAATACATAATGCAAAGCGATAGAGTTTATTGATAATATCGGCATCAATTTAAACTGTAATTTAGTATGTGTTCTGGTGAAATTTTAACTTTCGTTAAAGCTTCGTCTGGTGTTTGGGCTACACCTCCACTTAAAATACAGCGAAGTAGAAGGGGAAGCTACTGCGTGCTGTGGTTGAATATTAATTTTTGCTGACTGGGGATGCTTTAAGTTGGTTAAATGTTCTCCGTACTAAAGAGTGATTCACAGCGAGCGAAATAAACACGGACATTTGAGTGTTTTCACGTCCAGCTCTCACAGCGACTCGTTGTTATTGAATTACCGGATATTCCAACGAGGTCAGGCGCTGGAGGGGGACTGAACTTCGCAGCCCACATTCGGGTCCAGTAATTGCAAGCAGACTGACCCTCGGCACGCTGCACATGTCCTGGTGTTTGGGCCTCATCCAGATATCAGATCAGTCAGCGTAAAGTGGCGCTGAAGTTAATGTGACACACAGAAGGTGCATTCAGTTAATTCAGTTAACCTGCAGCTTATCAGACACACACACACACACACACACACACGGCAGCACGTCTGCGGTTAAGCCATTATCATCAGCATGGTTATTTTTGTCACTGCTACACAGACTGATTAAATGCTTTCACTTAAACATATTAAAATTATGTTACAGCAGAGCCACGGCTGGAAATTTAATTGAATATTCTTTCATGAGGAAGTTAACTGGGACTCATATGAACCTTTTACTGTCTGTTACTTGTGCAATATAACAAGCAGTTAGTTAGCCTTTGTGTACATGTTCAAACCAGTTTCAGTTAAAGCTCCAGGACATTGCATGTCAGTAGTATGTTAACATGGCAGAGTGTAACATGTGGCCATTGTCCTGCCGCCTGTCTGGCTACATTCCTGTTTCCTAAGGTTTCCTCATATCTGTAAAAATGCTTCTGGCACACATGAGAAGGAGGCTTCTCTCCACCGATCAAATACCGGCTTAGCTGCTTATGGAAAATCACCTGAAGGATTTCACATCCAGGTGGATCCTGGGCAGGTTTATCAATAGAAGTGCTGTAGCAAAATTAGGCTGACACACCTGAGTATTTGCATCAGAATGAGTTTAAAGTATTACCTCATTTTTGCCAAATTAAGCATTTAAAGTGATACATTATGATTTTTTGTAAAAGCACAATCACCCGCAAAGCCATCACAATTGTCAACGATGCAACCCACCCCGCGCACTGTCTGTTCAGCCTCCTGCCCTCCGGAAAAAGATACAGAAGTCTCCGCTCACCAACAGCTTCATCCACCAGGCTGTGAGACTGCTGAACTCTCTCCCCTCCCGGCTCCCAGCCAGCAGAACCACCAGATTGGCAGAACTAAAGGAAGACAGACTGGACTCTACACACACACACTCCACAACAAGGAAACACTCTCTGAACCAAGAACTGGAAAACATTCCTGACTGAAAACAACTACCTCTGCATTACAATTGCACACACCTGCTGCTATATATTTTTAGTATTTTTTTAGCACTATTTATATTATTTATATTACTATTACTGCTGCTACAGTCTTATGCTGCATTAAAACAAAAACACTTACCAACCACAACCTGGGACTACCTCAAGTAGACTAGTACACTACTTTCCAGGGCACACTGTTGGAACACTTTATTATATGTTAGGTCCTGTCTTGTTATATCCTGTATGTTACCTAAATGTTGTGCATCTGCACTTTATTGTTGTCTATGTCTACGCATGGGACAGTGTGAAACGTAATTTCAATTCCTTTGTATGGCAAGTACATCTGAAGAAATTGACAAATAAAAAACTGACTGACTTTGATATGCTGACTCTGATTCTTCTTCTGATTTCTTACAGGAAATGTTGTCCTTGAGAACCTGAGAGTTAAAGAAAATGCTCTGGTAAGTCCCAAACCTCACACACTGACACATGCAGCCTGTGGTTTTATATCAGAGTGGCCTGAGCTTTTAAATTGAAGGAGCCTGTTTTTGGATGTTTTGGCCTTAGTACTCTGCTTGGTCGTCACATGGTGTTGTGATGGTGTGATAACTGTGGCCTCCTCATGGTTACAGAAGATTGTTAGCTTGTTAAATCACTTGTGCTGTAAACACAGACTAACCACATGATCTCTAGGCTGCAAAAACCTCACTTCCTGTTTACTCTGAGATGCTTTAGTAGTTTGGAGCGCGTTTTGAGTGAGAATACTCAAAATGGCAGAATTTAAGCCTGGACTCATCATCCCTTTCCACAGGCCAGGGTGCTAACAGTGTGTGCATTTGTGTTTCAGAGTGAGTTTGATGTTCCCTTCAAAGTAAAAGCGGGACAGATTGGTGAGTTCTGATGATGGTTATTCACCTCGTGTCACCTTTTTAAAGCTCTTTGTCTGCTTCATTGCTTCACTTCACAAGTCAGCTGTCCCCATAGACCAAAAAAATACACCAACCAAATAGTATGTTAACCCCCCACACACCCACCCTCACTCCCACACACCCACCCTCACTCCCACACACCCTCAAAACCCCAACATTAGCATTTTGACACTGCCATGTCTTTATTTTTTCTTTGTAGGAGCCTCAAGTGATCATATGTGAACAAAATGGTTGAGTGGTAAATTGTTAGTTAATGCTACCAAACCTGTTTAGCAAGCTGCTAGATGTTTTAGAGAGCAAGTGGAAATCTGAGCTTACTCAGCTCCTTCCTGTTTAATCTGATGATATTAAAAATTAATATTAGACTGGAGATAATCAGCTGGATGTGATATTCCTACGTGCACGAGTGCAGATAGCCAGCATGAACACAAACACACCAAAAGCTGGACTAATCACCAGCATCTAGAAGACTTCTGTAAGGGTTGGGATGTTGAACATTTTCCTTCTGATAATCGGAAAGAATCTGTGTTTGTGTTTCAGGGAAGCTGACTTTGAAAATCCCCTGGAAGAACCTCTACAATGATGCTGTGGTTGCCACATTGGAGGGTCTTTACCTTCTGGTTGTCCCTGGAGCCAGTAAGTTATGCTGAATTTGCAGATAAGCATCTTTCCAGGCAAGTGTCACATGAGGTAGAAGAAGAAACAGCAAGTTGAACTCAGAAGGAGGACGATACATTTTTGTTGAGCTGGTAATCAGTTGTATTCAGCCTATGATAACTCCTCTATACACAAACACACACACACACACACACACACACACACACACACACACACACACACACACACACACACACACACAGGAAAGAGATGTAAGATTAACATTTCCTTCTGATCTCTCTGCACAGATGTTGTGGCTGAACATTCACTCATTCAGTTTTTTTTGTTTTTAATCAGTCATATTCTTATTGCAGTCTGTAATATATATCCCAAATTTTCAGGCTTTTCTAACAGATGGCATCAAGGAGGCGGGGCTTGTACTTGTTTACTAACAGTTTGTTGCTTTTAATAAAGGAGTGTGTTTTCTCAGCTGTTATGTGTGTGTTCCAGCTGGATCTCAGCTGAAAACGAGTCCATATAACGGTAAGATGCCAGTTCAGAGGTGGAGGTTCGGGTTTAGGTCCGATCCGTTCTCTGGGCTTCCTGTCAGGGCTGCATGATGTCACTTGTAATCTGTTTTTAAATTCCTTCAAAGTAAAAGCCTCTATGCTGTTGGAGAGTGGAGAGCTTTTACAGTTTCGATGATGTGTTGAGTTTGGATTTAAGGTGTGTGAAAAACCTTTCAGCTAAAAACAAAAAACAGCAATTACCAGTGAATTACCCGTAAACTCATCATGCAGCTCTGATTAGCAGTCTTGGTGGTTTCATGCAGAGGAATCTGGTTTCTAATCTGGGGTTCTTCCTTAATCGTGACGTAAGGATTCTGAAAACTAATCCTGGGACGTTTCAAAGGGATATGTGGGATGTGGAACAGGTTTGTATCCAGAATTTGATCCTTTAGAACCTTGTTGAGAGCTGTGGGGGTATTTGGGTGGAGCCTTTTGAACAACCAGTCAAGGAGAGCTAGATGAAAATGAGAAGCTTAAAAACTTACCGCTGTGTCAGCGTTTTATTCAGCAGAGTCAGAGGGTGAGAGAAGGAAGACATATTACTAGTGTAATATGGTTTGGTTTTGTTCTTTCCTGTAGGTGACTTTTACTTAAAGACTGATTGTAACAGCGTTCTAATGTGTTCCTGTTTTGACCTCAAGTAACCCAAAGGAGCATTTTTGCTGTCAGTCTGTATCTCTGTGCACAAGAAAAACCGAACAAGAGATTATATGCAAAGACAATGTTTGCACAACAATGCGAGATACACAGCAGCATGCCAGTAAAGGCTTTATGAAGATGAAAACACCTTGAACACATTTGTAAGATAGACAGTAACCTCTGACGTGCTGAATGTAAACTGAACTTTAGTTTGTTTATGGGGGAAACTCCACAGGGAGCTCTAACTACACGGAGAGGTCCCCTGAGGGACGGCAGGGACAAACTGACTCTTTATCCACTAGAAGGAGACAGTTTGGCTGTCAGAGCAGGCACCAGGTCGATGCTGGTGGAGGTTAAAACTAACTCTGGCTTTGTTTTGGTTGTTTTTCTCAGCGATAAAGTATGATGCAGCGCAGGAGGAGCGTTACCAGCAGGAGGTCAAGCAGAGGGAACTGCAACGCATCGAGGATGCGCTGCAGATGGCCGCACGCAGGGGTGAGTCAGTCTGACCTCGGTGACACCTGTGGATACCTGTGGATTTTTCTGTTTCCTGCTTTATTTGCCGTCTTTTCTCTGCTAAACTTTCCTGTGGTTTTAACTTTCGCTTCCTCCAGCTCACACTTCTCCCACCACACAAACAGGCACAGTTTTAGTTCCTCCACTTGGTGTTTCTACGAAGAAACCAGAGTCTCAGTTTAGTTCTAGATATTTTTTCAGGGATGTTTTATTTTTTTATCTTTTTTGCAGCACTTAACTCAGATTTGCAGAGTTTTTGCAGGATTGTAAACTAAACAGCTTAAGCTACCAAAAAATTCTCATCCCGTATGTGCAGATTCTACCCAGATGTGTGTGTTAAGTGTCAGAGCTTCACCAGCTTCACTGTGAGGTTTCAGGTCAGATGTGTCCAAACTAGACCGCTGCTGTGTGTGAATCAGGTCTTGCACAGGTGAATGGATGAATGCATTAACAGCCATGTGTGTGTCCTGTTCATGCTGCGTTGGCTGTCAGCGTCTCAAACCGGAGATCTGTTGTTCAGTCTGGAGAGTGTGGTTTACAAGGAGCCAGTCAAGGGTAAAGCGCACACTGTGGCACACACGATGAAACCAAAGTTAACAAACACACACACACATGTGTAGGTGCATGCTGACATCAGAAAGCTCCAGATGTTCAGGGTCATTGGTGTCATGTTTGCGTCATTCTTCTGTTTTTTTGGCCATGTTGGTCCTTTAATTAGCCATTTGCCTTTAGTTAATAAACACACATTATCTCAGAGCTCATTCTGATTATGTCAAGAAATGTAAGAGGTGTGCCATGTGAACACCCCCATCTGTCCTCTCGGGCTCGCACATGTTCAGGCAGTTTGGTTTTAGTGTTAAATGTGTGAGGTCTTCTGCTGCTGCTTCCTGCAGTCTCTGTGCTTTCGGGCTTTTCTCACACTAACTGCCGTCTCTTTCTTTAACGCTGCCAAAGTCCCAAAAGGACGTAAAAAACACAAAAAGCACAAAAAAGCCTTGAAGAAGCTGAAACGACATGACCACAAAGAAGGTGAGTTTCACATTTTCACTGAGTTTGTGCTTAAAAACAGGTGTGTGGTCCTTTTGTTTGGATCAACCAGAATCATCTTACTCAGCTGGGAGATGCTGTTGTTCTGGAAATATAATCTCATAAATTGTAATAGAGCGAGATTATCCTTTAACTTATACCATTAATGAAGCGTACTTTTATCATTCAGGGAGGCGGCTTCAGATTCAGCATTTTTATAAAGTGGTTGATGTAGAGTATCGGTATTACGAGAGACAACAGTCTTCATAAGATAAGATCTTAAACAATACAGTGCCAACAGAAACGTACCTTCCAGTTTAAATAAGGTGTGTGCATTCACTTTAATGTTCTGAAGCCACTTCTCTTACACACTGGGAGTCTCTCTTCTGACAGGAGTTAGGCAGACCGCCGTGCAGCGTTCCCTTTTTAGGCTGTTAGGTTGTTAAGTGATGAGCTGGACCTGAATAGAGCGCACTGTGGAGGACCTAATTCCTAATTTGTGAATACTTGACTCTTCCTGTGACGTCTCTGCTCCTTCTGTCTCTCTGATCTTTGAGCTTTTGCTAGCTGCTCTGTTGAACTGCACTGCTGTCCCTTCTACCTTACCTCACAGGTGTGTCTGAGTCACTACAGTTCTGTTTTTAAGCTGAACAAACTCAGCACTGCAAACAGTTGTTTATACAGGTTCAGTCAAATAATTTTTTTAGTAGGCATTTTTCCTGTAAGGCCCCAATCACATCACCGGTTGGCGACCCACCCAGAAACCACTGGTTTCTAAGGGAAAGTGAGTGAAAAACCTCGGCTTTGTAGTGGCCCCATGAGGTCACCAACAGCTCTGTGTGACAGGGACTTCAGGGACTGTCTCTTTACAGTCTAGTCCATTTGGATGTTTTGAAGTTTATGCAGTGTGTTTTCAGATTTCAATTCTGGTAATGGTGTTCAGTGTTACTTAATATGCCAGGTGGTACCACCACCCTGCAGCCACCCGGTCACTGTGATCCACAGGAAGTGTTGGTCCTCAAAATATTACATTAAAAAAACTGAAACGATAGATTTGACCAATGATACTTTTATAAAAATTTGAGAAAGATTGTAGTTTTATTGTTAATCATTTTGGCCATTTCTATACGGTAGTGAAAATCTGATCTTTGAAGAGAAAATCAGATTTCTTAAGTTACATATTGGTTTGTTGGAGCTTCCTTTTTTAAGCTCAGAATCTTTTTATGAATGAACAGAAACACACCATCTGTATCTGGCGTGAAGTAAAAATTGCAAGAAAGTTTTTTACTCGCTCTTCCTGGTTGTTTCAGACAAAACCAAGGAAGAAAAGAAGGACACGTTTGCGGAGAAACTGGCCACTCAGGTGATTAAAAACCTGCAGGTGAACATCAGCAGCATCCACTTGCGCTACGAAGATGATGTAAGTACTGATCCAGGTTCAGATCCGGGTAATGGTAAGGTTAAGGTGAGTCAGCTCATGTGTGCTCTGTTTTGTTTTAGCTGTCCGACCCACAGCGCCCCCTGTCTATGGGTGTGACGCTGTCAGAGCTCAGCCTTAAGGTAACACATACACACACGCTGACACACACACTTCCTGCTACCTGTGTGGTTGCTGTTGATACATCTCTGTGGTTTCTTTGATGGTTTTTTTTTTGTTTTTTTTGTTTTTTTTTCTTAAGACCACTGATGCGACCTGGAAAGAGTGCATCCTGAATGAAGCCGCAAAGATCATCTATAAGGTGACAGATGCTCTGCTTGCCCTCTAATTCTATGTTCCTTGTTATCTGGTGTTTGTAAGCTTCAAGCTTAAATTGCATGTCACATGTGTGAAGAATGCAGAAGAGCTCATCGGTCATGTGATGTGGATCGATCCATGATTTTGATTGCTGCTGTTCATGTGTTTACTGCAGCTCGGCAGTCTGAAGTCTCTCTGCGCTTACTGGAACGTCAACAGTCCGATCTTCTACAAAGGATCGTGGGAGGACATCGTGGTGAGTGGGAACAGAGTCTTCTGATCTAATTCTTAATTAACAATAAAAAGAATAACAAGAATAAAACATAAATAATAAAATAAATGATAAGTGAACAGAGATAATCAGATACAAACATCCTGGAATCAAAACACGGGTCTTTCCGCCGGACTACTTCAGGATTTAGATTGTAGATTTGGGTTTTTAATTTAATAAACCTTTACCTTCATATCTTTTGTGAATTTCTTCTGACTTACCGGACTGCAGAGTACGTTCTTATTCTAAGACATCTAAATGTTAACTACAGCTATAAGCTGTTGCTTAGTCCTAGACCTTTAATTTAATTTGAGCAAATAATGATGTAATCTCCATCATTTTGTGAGAAGAGTCGTGCAATAATCCCTTTGTTGGTTACAGCCATAAAAGGAGACACTGTAAGTTGCATTAATTTTAACAGTTTGCAAGATGAGAGCCACAAATGTACATAACTGTCAGCCGAGTGACCCTAATTCTGTTGTCGAAGGAAACATTCATCATCACTCATCGTCTGTCTCCTCCTCTCGTGCAGGGCCAGCTAAAATCTGGGATTTGCACTAAAGACCAGGAGCTTCCTCACTATCAGTACAGTGAGTTCAACACTTCTTTTGAAAGGAGGAACAGCATTCACATAGTTCAGCCTCCCTGTTGTGTTGCATTTCTGTATTTACCGTTTTACTTTCAGTGAAATCCACACAAATCTCACCCATAAATATTTTTCTCCCTGAAGTTTTCAAACCAATCTTCGCTTCGGCTAAAATATGCATCAACCCGAGCGCTGAGCTGGAGCTGAAGAGTCCAAAGGCAGATCTTCAGCTGGAGGTCCAGAGCATTGCCATCGAGATGACCAAACCACAGGTAATATGAGACCAAGATGGAAGGCGTAGACAGGTGAGACGGTTCTCTAAACGTTCGCCTCGGTTTCCTGTACAGTACCTCACCATGGTGGAGCTGCTGGAGTCCATTGACTGCATGGTGAAGAACGCCCCCTACAGGAAGTTCAGGCCGGACGTCCCAGTCAAAGGAAATGCCAAAGTCTGGTCAGTTTGTAAAGATTACAATTCGGAGATGAACAGTGGACAAAATCGACTCAGAAACTCACGAATATTTGTTTCCTCTGCCTCTCTCAGGTGGAAGTACGGCTTCAACAGCGTTATGGAGGTCCACGTCCACCCCCGTTCACACATGTGGTCCTGGTCTAACATCAAACATCATCGGGAGAACCTGAAGGCTTACAAGAACGCCTACAAGACCAAACTGCTGAGCCAGGGCAAAGTGAGCCAGGAGACTGAGCAACAAGTCCAGGTAAAGGTGTCTGTACAGCAGCGCCAAGCTTAAACAGAGCACACGCCCAGCAGAAACCACAGTCGCTCACATGTAGCTGTGGTGGCGAGTAAATTCCCGTCAGAGCTAACAGTGTCACGTGGAAATTTCCTCTCCACCAAGTACACAAACCACTCTGCTGAAGATGAAGTAACTTAAGATCACATGTGTGTGATTTCTGTTTTTGTGCATTTTTCAGGAATTAATCTGTATGTTACTAAATGTAACTAATGAACCCTAATTATGAGTATTTTGCCTGCCAGTAAGAGCTCATAAAGAAGCTGAACTTTGCTCACCTGCACCTGCTGCTGTTTCCCTGCTGTTTGCTCCTCCAGAATCTCGAGAAAGTTCTGGATGTGTTCAACATCACTCTGGGCCGACAACAGGCACACATGGAGGTAAACACAATGACTGGAATTAAACCAGAGGAGAGTTCAAGCCGACTAATACACCCTGTGCTCGTCTTCCCCCCGCAGGTGATCAGATCAGGACAGAAGGTGGCGGCGAAGAAGGCGGCGGCGGGACAAAAGCAGGGAGGAGGTTTCTTCAGCAGCTTATTTGGGAAGAAGGCTAAAAAGGAGGAGCAGGCGCCAGAGGAGAGCAAAGAGCCAGAGAGTAAGTGATATTCAGATTCGCCTTAAAAACCTCGCTCTGTCCAAACTGACGGCTGAAAGTGTGTCTGCTGTTGTTCAGGTTCAGGACTCGACCAAATCATGACCGCAGAGGAGAAGGAAAAGCTGTACACAGCCATCGGGTACAGTGGCAGCTCTCACAATCTGGCTTTACCCAAACAGGTAAACACACCTGCAATCTGCATGCTTGTGGGCTTTATAGTTCAAGTTTCCCATTGTTGCCTTTAGCACCCTTATCACCGCAAACTATATCCAAGTAAACACTCAGTTTTAATTATCCTGTTGTAAAAATCTGATACTTGGATTAACTGTGTGAGGTGTCTATGCAAAGAAGCATTTTTACTTTTAAATATTCTACACGCTTCTACAATCATGCAACAGCCAGCTACAGCATCCTCACTCAGCGGCTGATTAATTATAGACATTTTATTTGTTTTTCATCATTTACACGCCCACAAATGTCAAATGAAGCGCAGATTTAAAAATACCCGACTTTACTTGAAGCAGGACCCAGACTTTGTGGTAACACTGAGCTGGCGTGAACTTGTCTGTTTCAGTATGTAGCTGTGATCGTCAATTTCCAACTACTGAGGACTTCGGTGACGGTCAGAGAGGAACCCAATGTACCGGAGATCCTCAAGGTCCAGATGATCGACCTCAAGACAAAAATCTCTCAGAGGCCCGGAGCTCAGGCCATCAGGTCAGGGGTTTTTATTTTACACGCATGAAATAAATCAACCTGCTGAAATACTCTAGTGCTTCTTTTGGTGGAAGGTGTTGTCTGTTTAAATTGCTCGGGGTATCCATGTCAGTCTGACTCGTATTTGTGTTGACCCTGCTCTGCTGCAGGGTGGAGACGACCTTGCAGCACTGGTTTGTTACTGGTTTGCAGCAGCAGGGGGCGACGCCCTCACTCATCGCCTCAATGGGCGATTCGTCCTCGTCTCTGCTCAGCGTTTTGTTTGAGTTGAACCCCGAGGAAAGCACCGGTGACCAGCTGCTCAGAGTCAAGTCTCAGCCTGTGGAGATCATCTATGATGCGGTAATCGTTATGATCACGTTTGCCTAAGATCACCTTTCACAGTGAATGAAAGCTGCTTCTCTTTCATATGTTACGTTCATTTAGTTTCTATTAGTCTTACTGGTGTCTGTTGCTGCTTCTTCTTCTTCTTCTTCTACAGTTTTAACCCATTAAAGTGTCTCTGGGAAGTCAAAGATGGTTGTTTCTTATGACTCCTGTCTCTCTCTCTGTGTTTTTATCCTTCAGCTGACAGTCAACAGTATCGTCGACTTCTTTAAGACAGAGAAAGGTCTGGATCTGGAGGTCCTGACCACGGCCACACTCTCCAAACTGGAGGAGATCAAAGAGAAAACTGCCACAGGTCAGTAACTATTTTCTGTTCAAACCAGCAGTTACGGTGAAGGAGGTGAAGAGGTTCGGTAAGGTGGCTGTTGTCGTCACGGCTGAACATGTCCTGTAGTCTTATGATGATCAGGACTATTCGGTCCATACCAGGACTTTGAGGGATTCATGTCTCTGCAGGTTTGTCTCACATCATTGAGACCAGAAAGGTCCTGGACCTGAGGATCGAGTTGAAACCGTCCTATCTGCTGTTGCCAAAGTCGGGCTTCTACAGCAGCACGTCAGACCTCATTATCGTGGACTTTGGCTGCTTCCAGGTCAGTCCTTTTAGTTTTACCCCTGCTTTTAAGATGAAAATACCTTTTTTTTTTTTCTTTTTTCTTTTTTTAAATATTTTCATGATGATTTCATGATTATTTATTTTCATGATGATACGCAGTTTCTTTAATATTCTCTAACTATAAAAATAATAGATGTACACATACTGACCTTAAGAAAAAAAATCAGCTGTATCTCATAAAAATTTCCATTTTGTAGAGATTAACTTCTGGATATTTTACAGTTTTTTTCCTAAATTCCTGGTCTGCTTGGGTTTTTGCTTTTATAGAACTGGCCTCATAAATGTTTTGTGGTTTGACCTTACAGCTTGTAGTGCAACAGATAAGACAGCATGAGTGTTTACAGGCCTGCACTACAGCCTGTCACTTAACACTAGTGTGTATTTGTTGGTCTGTAGTTAAACAGTGTTGATCAAAGTGGCATCCGGTCGTCCACTTCCTCCTTCTCGTCTCTGGAGGAAATCATGGATCGAGCCTATGACAGATACAGCATGAAGCTGAGCCGAGTTCAAGTGCTCTACAGCAAGTCAGGTACATCAGCGCACAACAACAGAGCTACACATACACAAAAGTGCAAGTAATGAATACATATAAGGCATATAAGTACCAGCTCATTTACCATATTTATGTTAATGAGCAGTAGAACAGGTGTACCTAACAAAGTGGCCAGTAGGTGAACTGTGTTTTCAGATTACATCTGTTATCATTTTTACTTAATTTGTCGTGACCTGATTGCAGGTGAGGCTTGGAAGGTAGCACGGCAGCAGGGTTCATCATTCCAACACATCCTCCAGCCGATGGATCTCACTCTCAATTTGGCCAAGTGCATGGTGGAAAAGGATGCCAGGATGCCCAGGTATGATTCCCACCGGTGAACAGGTGTTCAAATTCTCTGCTGACTCGTCTGCGCTCACCTGTGCACGTTATCCGAATCATTTCTGGCGTTTCAGGTTTAAGGTATCGGGCGAGCTGCCTTTGCTACACGTTAAGATCTCAGACCAGAAGATCCACAGTGTCCTCGAGCTGGTCGACGGCATCCCTCTACCCAACGTGGACTCCTCGCCATCCACCCCAACACAGAAGGTACGTTTGGTACAGACCGTTCGTCTTGCAGCTATGCACTGATATAGAAAGGATATATTCGGATTAGAGGAGTGAGTGATGATGGAAACATCAGAGCAAAAACATTTGGGGAGTGGTAGAGTCAGATGAAAGTTTGGGGAGTGATGGGGAGGTCAAGGGTGAGGACTGAGGGATGTTAGAGGGGTGTTTTGGGTAGTGAGAGTTACCTGCACTTCGATATTGAGCTGACCGTGTTTTGGCGATTCTTGTTGCAGGTCTTGCCGTTGGTGGAGGTGAGACCGCGAGCACTGGACCTTCACCCCACCCTCCTCGACTCCATGGAAATGGGTAAGTGCTTGGTGCATTTCGACTGACTATTGTTTGTTTTTTTTAAATTAAAAGCTTTAAAGCTACGCTGTACGACGCTGCGGGCTGTGACTGATGCTGTCGTGCGTAATTTATGTTCAGATTCGGATGAAGACACCAGTGAGAAATCAACAGATGAGGATCATCAGCGCTCGACTGTGGAGGATCTCACTGATGTTCACTTCAAGTTTGAAGTCAAAGAGGTGTGTGTATGTTTGGCTCTCATGTGAGGTCATCATGTGATCCATGAGGAGGGGGTGGGGTGTCCTAATGTTAAATGGGAACCTGTGACCGAGCAGCGCGTGATGTGTTCAGGTGCTGGTGGAGCTGACCCGGCAGGTGGAACAGGAGAAGACTTTCCTGTCCTTCAGTATCTGTCACCTGGGAGCCGAAGGGAAGAAACGAAGTTTCGACCTGAGCGTCACCTCGTATCTGCAACGAGTCATGCTCGACTACTGCGACCTGCCAGGTAACACAGATGCTGTTAACATCATAATTGAAACTTATGATGCTACTTCTTTTGTGCCGTGTACCTGTTCATAGTCTCCATTTGTAGTCATGATGTTTTTGTTCTGGTTTTAAAAAAAATGTGTTTTTGTTGTTTCAGGTGGTACAAAACAGCCTCTCCACCTGATCAGCTCCTCGGAGCAGGGCGCCAACCTGCTGAAGGTGGAGTTCATCAAGGTAAGACTAAACACATCACCAGGTCCACAGCGTGGTCTACGCGTAGCACTGGATCTCACTGCTGGTGATCCTGCTCCTCAGATATTTCACTCATTTTAGGGCATGGACACACTTACACTGCTAATGCAAATAGTATTTGAATTTTAGCACATTATTAATTAGTATTATTTATTTATTTATTTTTTTAATAAAAAAAATCCAGAGTACTCCCAGTACAGCAATGCTTAGTTGTTAAAGTTTAAACCAAACAGTGGGACAGCTTAGATTGTATACACCTTAATATTAACAGTTACCAGTATACAAGTGCGATCTTCTCGTGGATGTCCATACGGTTTCCTTCATGTCGTGTATTTTTAGATCTCTGTGGAAATCCAGCTGTTTCCACTTGTACTCCTCCACTGTTCCAAAACATGATCCTTGAACTTTATTTTTAATTTTTCATATCAATTTCAATTCAGTTTTATTTATACAGCGCCAAATCACCACAACAGTCACCTCAAGGCGCTTTATATTGTTATGTAGACCCTACAATTATACCCAACAGTCATATGACCCCCTATGAGCAAGCACTTTGGCGACAGTGGGAAGGAAAAACTCCCTTTTAACAGGAAGAGACCTCTGACAGAACCAGGCTCGGGGAGGGGCGGGGCCATCTGCTGCGACCGGTTGGAGCGAAAGAAGGAAGACAGGGTAAAAGACGTGCTGTGGAAGAGAGCCAGAGATTAATAAGAAGTATGATTGAATGCAAATGTGTGTGTCTATTAACACATAATAGACACACACATTTGGGGCAGGTCACAATCATGTAGTAAGTGGGGTCGTGGTGGTGAGTGAAGATTGTGTTGATGTGACCAA
Organism: Oreochromis aureus; assembly: GCF_013358895.1. Classification (NCBI taxonomy): domain Eukaryota; kingdom Metazoa; phylum Chordata; class Actinopteri; order Cichliformes; family Cichlidae; genus Oreochromis; species Oreochromis aureus. The sequence continues at coordinate 38,679,416 of NC_052942.1, read as the reverse complement.
AAATGGCCCAGAACACCACAGTTCAGATCGTTTTGCCTGGCGCTGTATCAGTCCTGTAACATACTCAGAATCGGCCTTTTATCCAGCAAACAGAAACATGAACCCGCTGAACGTGTTTTTGTGTCTCTGTGGTTGCAGGCCGACCCCAGCGGTCCCAACTTCCAGACACTGTTTGAAAACACTGAGCAGACGCTGAAGGTGAGTGGGCCAGCGGTTCTTTTATTCCACTGTTAAAATCAGCGTTTAGTCATTCAGTTGGTCATTCAGGGATTATTTCCTGTCCAGGAAGTGCTTTAAAAATTGTGGGTTCAGATGTTTTATCTCTGAAACAAATAGTGGCTCACAGGTCATGATGTCATGCTTCCTCTCGGGTGTCTCCCTGCTGCTGTTTCAGGTGGAGTTTTCCTCTCTGGACTTCCTCCTTCACACTAAAGCTCTGCTCTCAACCATCAATTACCTGAACAACGCCATGCCGTCACAGTTCAGCGGAGACAAAGAGAAAGATGTCAAAAAGCAGGTGGAGAAGACGGGAAAGAGCCGGAGAGGTGAGGCTTAACCATCTGGTTACAGGTGTGTCTTGAATATTCTTCATCTAATAGGATTCTCGTTCTCTGCAGTATCTAAAGGCGCTAAGGATGCAGGAATATTCAATTTCAAGTTGTCCGCCATGTTGGGTTGTTTCCACGTGGAGGTGTGTGATGACCGCCGTAGCATCGCTGACATCAGAGTCCAAGGTGCGAACACCTGAGCTGAAGTGAGAGTTGAAAGCACGGGCACGCTGACGGCACACGATGAAGCATAAATTGTTGTCATGTGACCTCCCTGCAGGAATCGACGCGTATGTGTTGGTGCAGCCGAAGGAGACGGAGGTGTTCGCACGGCTGCGAGACATCGTGGTCACAGACGTCAACCCCAATACCATCCACAGAAAGGTCTGCAGCGGGAAAACTTGCTGGAACACTTTCATGTTTCCACAGTGTATTTGTACATTTGATATTTTTGTGTACTGTTCATATTTATGTAGTGCCGCAGAACTGTGCACCTCACCCCGCTTTCTTTCCCACAGGTCAGAGTAGGAGATGCTCTGTGTCTCATTGTACATGTGTATAGTGACAATAAAAGGCATTCTATTGTATTCCATTCTAAAGACGGTAGAAAGACAGAGTTCTCAGATCATTAAGTAGGATGTTTAACATTGATTTCAAGTGGATTACTCATTTCCGGCTCTATATTTTCATTCTTGAAATCCTGTAATCTTTGTTGAGCCTGAAACAAGCTGCTTAACTCCCCTTCCTTTCAGGCCCTGCCTCTCATAAGCAGGAAGGTTTTAACAGCATTAACTGTCAGCCACAGCTGGTTCCCCGAGACAACCATAACAGAGAGATCCATTCTCACTGATGTCATACAGATCCAGGAGTGAATATAAGTTGTCTAAAGCAGAGGTTTTCAAGCAGTCTGAAGCCTGAGCATCTGTCATAGTAACAGTATACGTGCCACAATATATGATCTGATCTGCTTCAGAAAAGAAGCTACTTTAGAAGTTTGTGTGCATTTAAGTGTCTGTGTTTCTCTGTAAAAAGTCAGCTGGGATCTTTCAGTACTAGGATAAGTTCTGTACTCAGTCTCGAGTTATGAAACGTGCCGCTGTGGTCTTTTTCACCCTGCAGGCAGTGTCCATCATGGGTGAGGAGGTCTTCAGCTTTAAACTCTCTCTGTTTCCCGGGGCAACCGAGGGTGACGGCTACGGCGACATGTCGAAGGTGGACGGGAAGGTCACCCTGCGCCTGGGCTGCATCCACATCATCTACCTGCACAACTTCCTCATGTCTCTGCTGGTAAGGAGCGTCATATTTCTCTACACATTCAGCCCGGACCTCCACACAGACGATCCCTAAAAAGCCAGATGACTGTTGTCTCTGTGTGGAGGCCGTCGGGCTCCTGGTTATGGTTGCCCTCCTGATTGTGATGTTACTTATAGGTTAACATATAAATACACAAATGCATGTGATGCGCACACGCACACTTTTATTCTTGAACACATTCCTGTAAGCACACATTTCAGTGTTTAAATGCGATGTGAGCTCTTCTTTCATTTGGCTTCTCAGTCCGTTCCTATATCGAAGTATTAGTTTCCTTTTCATTTGTTGTGAGTGTGTTGCGTTTGTTTCTGTGCTCTTCAACTTAACACAGTCACTAACTACAGAACTGTAGTCTTTGCCTTTGTCTGTGTGTGACCAATGTCCTCTATGATCCAGCAGTCCACGCTCACACATCTGCAGAGCTTCAGGCGACGTCTGCGTCTCCTCTGGTCTGCAGCACAAACAGGGTTTCAGCTCAGGATACCGTGAACAGTCTGACATGCTTCCTAATCAATCTACGTTATATTACCCGTAACACCGTGTGGCCCAAATCTCACCCTGCCGCTCTGTGATCAGTGTGAACTCATGGGCGGTCACATTTGCAGCTGCTGCAGGATTTCTTACGTAGGAAATGTGGTCAAAGTCCTTTACAGAAGCAGCTCTCAACACTTGGCAGCAATTTTGACATGCCTCTAGGATATCAATTAAGCATTTATACTTAAAGTATAAGAATATAATATAAGAAAAAACATATTTTTTTGCTTCAACTTCTTTTTCGTATTCAAGCAGAATTTCCAAAATTCTCTGCTTTGCCTTATCTCCTGTTCTTCAGAATGAAAATTAGCATGAGCTTTTTCACAAACATGCAGTTGATTTTATTTATTAGTGAGGCAGTCCTTGTGAGATGAATACATGAAACGTCCCTCTGTAAGTCTTTGAAGTCTCCTCCGTATCAGAACACAACCGCTGCTGCTCCTTAATGGTGGTCTATAACCCCATTCCAACCTTTGATTAGTTAATTTTGAATTTCATTTTATGTGGTTGACCTCTGCAAAATGCACAGAGTTGCCTTGGGTAGGGATGGACAGAAATCGGCTCCGTGTCACTCTGAAATGAAACTGTATTGTACTCTGTGTACTGTATGTACAGTTGCTTTTGATTGCCTGCAGCTGTCACTGTAATGTGTGCAGGACAGTCCTCGGGAATCGGCTTTAGTTTAAACTCGGTGAACTTCTCTGATGTGTTTGTGGCTGTGTGTACTGTAGAGTCCAATCAGAGATGTCTTGTTCCCTGTTGCATGACTTTTCTCTGCAGTTTGTTGTCTCTCATCTTTCTTGTCTTGTTGATGTGTTTTGTTCTTGCAGGCTTCTTTTAGCTTTCAGTATACATCTGGTGACGAGGTACAGCATCCAGCATGCACCTCTGAACTGCACAAAACCTTCTGCTTTAGCTTCACTCGACAACACCGCTGCACCCCCAGCTTAAATATCATCAGGTGTAACGTCCCAGAGGGACCCCGTCTCTGTGAGCGGATTAACCCCCGCCTCTACCTTTTACTTGTTGGTCGTAGACGCGGGTTAATCTGAATGACACAATGTGACAAGGTTTAACTTTGAGGGAGAAAGGAAGTGACAAAAAGACAACTTTAAATATACTCTCTGCTCATGCTTTCTTTGACCAGCTCCTCATCACATCTGTGGTTATTTCTCATTTCATAACTTTAGAGAATATGAATCCGTCTGACCTCAGATGACACATTGTCCTTAACTCATAAACAGAGTGATGATTAACTGACTATACTGCAGGGGTGAGCAACTTCAGGCCTTGAGGGCCGGTGTCCTGCAGGTTTTAGATGTGTCCTTGATCCAACACAGCTGATTGAAATGGCTAAATGACCTCCTCAACATGTCTTGAAGTTCTCCAGAGGCCTGGTAATGAACTAATCATCTGATTCAGGTGTGTTGACCCAGGGTGAGATCTAAAACCTGCAGGACACCGGCCCTTGAGGCCTGGAGTTGCCGACCCCTGGTATAATGGATCATCTATTTGGAACCAGTTTCTTTTTTTATAAATTAAAATATAGAAAGAAGTAAATAAGGAAGTGTATTCATATGTTTAAGAAGCAGGAAACTCATTTCAGTCTTTTTACAAAGCCTGAGCTCAACCTGATGCTTCCTGGCAGAGCGATGGCAAAATTGTCACTATTAAAGCAGTTAAACTTAAAATCAGCTTTACTAAATACAAACTTCAGCTGTTGGATTTCACAAAACTGCACAGGGCTTGCTTCACTTTCATTTTTCTAAAATGCTACTTTTAATTTTAATTGTTTCATTATCCTTTTGTTTGTCCAGGTAAAATCTCTTTTCCAAGAGCAAGCAGGACAAGAGGGCAGGCGTAGGGTGTAGTTATCATATTGGGCATTTATATTCGTTGTCAATGCAGTTTTATGGATTTCTTTAGGGTGCGTTCACTATCTGATTTTGCAGTATAAAGGGAAACTCCACCTGCGTGAAATAGAAATCCCGGCGGTTACAAATTGTTGGATAGTTGACAGTTCAGCAGAATCATCCTCAGTGAGCGTGTTTCCACCTGTGATTGTTTGCATATTTTACCAAAATTCCACCAAACTGTTACTGAAACAAAGCACATGAGACTGAGACAGGGAGTCCCCCAAAACCCTGAACGCCACCCGTCTGAGACCAGGAGATGGTCAAAACAACCGCTCTGAATGTTTGGCAGTGTGAGCACGGACACAGGGAGAGATGACAGAAGGAGGAATGCTTTTCATGCACCACATCTGACAGTAATCAGAGCTCACGTCCTCCATATGTGCTATGCAAATCACTCAGCTGCCCTCATTATCCCCCCACACCCTCACTGCCACCCCCCCGTCAGTCACATGACCTTTGCCTGTGTGACGTCTCCTTAAAAGGAGTTTGACCTTCATTCTTGTTTCATATGTCAGTCGTGATATGAACCTTTTAACTTCTACACTCAGCTCGATATTTACAATATTAAACCCTCTCAAAAAATGTAACTAATGTAGTTTCTACGTCTTGATTTCAACTCGTGAATTTAAGTGTTAGCTGATGTGTAAATGCAGCAACTTTAAAGACTGCCATCAGCATGAGGTTCATATCCCTGGGAAGGTTTGTGAAACAGAAATGAACCTGTGCACTGTGCAGACAGTGAACGCCTCACATTGGCCCTTCTGACTTGCTCCCTCATGGCGTCTCTCTAAGTCTACTCCACATCTGGGGAGTCCATCATCTTACACCTGATTGCTTTTGTTCTTCAGATGTTCGTCGACAACTTCCAGACCGCTAAAGAAGCTCTGAGCGCCGCAACTGCTCAGGCAGCAGAGAAGGCCGCGTCGAGTGTTCGAGACTTTGCCCAGAAGAGTTTCCGTTTGTCCATGGACATCAAGCTGAAGGCCCCACTCATCATCATCCCCCAGTCCTCCACCTCCTATAATGCTCTGGTGGTGGATCTGGGTCTGATCACGGTGGGAAACAGCTTCTCTCTGCAGCCGGCGGAGGGTTTCCCTCTGCCAGCTGTGGTGGAGAAGATGGATGTCCAGCTGACGCAGCTGAAACTGTCCAGGTAACAACAGAAGAAATGTGAATAAACTCAATTCAATTCAATTCAATTTTATTTATAAAGCGCCAAATCACAACAAAAGTCGCCTCAAGGCGCTTTATATTGTACAATAGATCGCACAATAATAAATACAGAGAAAAACACAACAATCATATCATATGACCCCCTATGAGCAAGCACTTTGGCGACAGTGGGAAGGAAAAACTCCCTTTTAACAGGAAGAAACCTCCGGCAGAACCAGGCTCAGGAGGGGCGGGGCCATCTGCTGCGACCGGTTGGGGTGAAGAAGGAAAACAGGATGAAAGACATGCTGTGGAAGAGAGACAGAGATTAATAACAGATATGATTCGATGCAGAGAGGTCTATTAACACACAGTGAGTGGCTGGAAAGGAAAAACTCAATGCATCATGGGAATCCCCGGCAGCCTACGTCTATTGCAGCATAACTAAGGGAGGATTCAGGGTCACCTGGTCCAGCCCTAATTATATGCTTTAGAAAAAAGGAAAGTTTTAAGCCTAATCTTGAAAGTAGAGATAGTGTCTGTCTCCCGAATCCAAACTGGAAGCTGGTTCCACAGAAGAGGGGCCTGAAAACTGAAGGCTCTCCCTCCCATTCTACTTTTAAATACTCTAGGAACAACAAGTAGGCCTGCAGTGCAAGAGCGAAGTGCTCTAATAGGGTGATATGGTACCACAAGGTCATTAAGATAAGATGGGGCCTGATTATTTAAGACCTTGTATGTGAGGAGCAGGATTTTGAATTCAATTCTGGATTTAACAGGAACTGTCAAACTGTCTGTGAGCAGGGATGGAAGCAGTTCTGCTTTTGCTTAATTGTGTTTGTTGGTTTAAATACAGCTAAACTCAGGTTGTTTAGACCTCACTAGGATTTAGAAATGGCGTCGATGTGCACACCAGGAGATGGGAAATGTTTCTCCTCTGAGCTGCACTGAAATATGACGAAGGTCCAGTAGATAAAAACAGATTCCTGCTGTGCTTTCAGAACCACACTGAAGCGAGACTTCTCTCTGCCAGACATCGAGATCCTTCAGCCAATCAACCTGGAGCTGCTTGTCACCCGAAACCTGGCTGCTTCCTGGTTCTCTAAGATTCCCGGAGTCCAGGTCCAGGGAGTGCTCCGGTCCCTAAATGTAGGTCTCTCTTGTTTACTGTTGGCTGAACCAGGATTCAGACCGAGTGAGACATAAATCTTTGTGTGTCCATCAGATGAGTCTGGGTGAGGAAGACCTTGGTGTACTGATGAAGATTCTAGTAGAGAACATTGGAGAGGGGAACAAAGAGCACAGCATGGATGTGAAGAGACAGGTGGCCCAAGGTAAGTTCACTCTCACAGCACATGATGGGAAATGAAATAAGTTGGAGAAAAGTCATTTTCAACTTTTAAATTCAGACACAGCTGAAGTGATTATCTTTGGACTTAACCAGATCCTTACTCCAGTAGTACTGTGAGGAACCCAGGAGCAAGTTTTAACCATGTTATGTTCTATGACTTTCAAATTAAACAAATATCTAGTACTGCCTTCTTTCATCTGTACGATAAAATGTTGTCTGGTTCATTCAGCAAAAGGACAGAGCTGCAGGGACACATGTCTGGTGAGCAGGTGGTGGTGGGTGGAGACCAGTGTTTACTTTTTCAAGGCATTGAAACTGCACAGACGATGGCATGAGCATCCTCCCTCAGCAGCCTCGGAGCATTTCAGTAAAAGTTCATTTATCGCTAGTGTTAAAGTCGGGTCGCTTTAACAGCAAAGTTGATGTTTGAGCGGCCATGACGAGCAGTTCTTATGCAAGAACTTGATCGCTACTTTAATTAGTGAGACATGAAAAAGAAGATCTGAACACACATGCATGATTTTTAATCACCGCTTTGCTTCCACAGAGAAAGCAGAGCTTGCAGAGCAGCTGGTAGATGTGGTGTCATTACCATCAGCTTCTATTGGTGTGGTGGCCGCAACCAATGGAATTCAGAATGAAAACACCATCAGTGTTCTCCTCAACTTTGAAGTGGAAGAGGTACAAAATCTGCCAGAGCTCACAGTCTGACTCACTCTTCCTCTGTTTCAAGAGAACATCAGTCTGTGGAGACTTTAGAGTCTGAAAGATCATTCTCCGTCTGAACAGATACAAAATTTTGCATTCATTGTTGCTCCAACGTGTTGGCGCTCTGCTGTCATCTGAATGTGTTTTCTGCATCTTCTCTTAAGGTGCTTCTGACTCTGAAAAAGCCAAAGGAACAGAAGGAGTCCCCTTTCCTGGTCTTTCACGTCGCCCACATGGGCATTAACACAAAAGTCAGAAAATACGACATGTGCGCAGCAACATACATCCGGAAAATCGCCCTGAAGTGCCTCGAGTTCAAAGGTCAGAGCGTTACAGCACACCAGGGTTTACTGACACAAGTGTGTCTGTACTGGTTTCTTTGGTTGTGTGTGTGCGGTCAACCATGTTGATGATGTGACAGCTTTGGTCTCTTCTGGTTTAGATTCAAGTGGGGAGCCGCTGTGCCTCATCAGCTCTTCAGTCGAGTCTGGAGCTGAACTGCTCAAAGTGGAGTATTGTAAGGTGAGGTCACATGTGATCAGATTACCTGTTCATGCACGGGAGGTGGAGGCGAGAACTACGTGCGGGGTCGACGGTTTGAGATTCAGCAGTTTTTAATCAGCCTGAAATGTTTGTTTCATCAGGCCGACCGTGCCGGACCAAACTTCTCCACCATCTACAAAAACACCGAGCAGCTGATCAATGTGAGTCATAGTTCATCCACACACCTGCAGATCAGTACAGTATCACCTCTGCACATCTCATGGTCGTGTTGAACACTAAAGGAAATGCAAACTTGACTTTAGACCTGTTTGCACAGATCTAGTGTTACCAGGTTGATTTGTCTGATTTAGAAAAAACCTCCTGCGTCTGTGTTGTGTGCAGCATTTTCACACTGCATCAGCCACGCCTGCGTTTTACTCAAATTTACAACACAGACACAAAAAATGCTCCACGTCACGTCATCCTGCTCTGATAGATTTGAGCCTGTTCTTTCTATGAATGCCTCTCTACGCTGTCTAACAACAAAACCTTTATTTGTGACGAGAGGTAGAACAGGGAAACGTAACCTAACGAAATACCAGTTTGCACAGGACTGAAATGATCATGTCTGCTTTTGGCAAAATACCAATGATGAACGTGGCACCACGGGACTAAGATCTGTCACACATCCCAGGTGTTGCACATTTTTGAGAACCACTAAAATGCATCAGCTTTCCTCTTGGGTCGTAGGTGACTTTCACCTCACTCGACGTCATGCTTCACACCGAAGCTCTGCTGTCAGCCATTAACTTCCTGTCAACGGCGTTGTCATCCGGCGGCAGCGTTCCATCTCCAGAGAAAGAAGTCCGACCGAAGACGGAGGATAAGACGGTTTCTGCGAAGTCCAGTCAGTACCGCACGCGCACACACACACACGCACACACACACGCACACACACGCGCACACACACGCGCGCACACACACACACACACACACACACACACACACACACACACACACACACACACACACACACACACACACACACACACACACACACACACACACACACACACACACGTATAATGTGAGTCTGACCTAAAACTCAATGTCATGTTTTATGTTTCTCCTGCAGCTGCCCTGGTGTCACCTGTAGACTCTCAGGTCATAGACCTGAAGGTGGTCATGGCTCTCGGGGCCTTCAACGTCCTAGTGTGTGACCAGTCGTGCAACATGGCCGACATCAAGATCCAAGGTACTTAATCGGAGCCGAACTTTGTTTTCTGTAAGTTTTCACTACCAAACCTGATGTAACACACCTGCTGTGCTCCTCAGGTATTGATGGCTCGCTGCTGATGCAAGGACCTCAGACTCATATATCAGGCGGCCTGCGAGACTTCATTGTTCTAAACGTTGATCCCAAAAGCTTCCACAAGAAGGTCAGTAAGTTGTCTTATATAAGAATGCTTTAAGGCTCTTCCCTCCATTGTGTCAAAGCTCATAACGTCTTCATGCTTCCGTCACAAAGACTATCCCGATACCCCGGGACTGCTTCTTCCTGCCCTCTTGTGTTTGTGTTCTTGTGTGAGCTGACAGTTTCCCTCCGATCGTGCTTCAGGCCATCTCCATCGTGGGTAATGAGGTGTTCAGCTTCAGCATGAGTCTGACCCCTAACGCCACAGAGGGCGCTGGCTACACCGACACCTCCAAAACTGACGGCAAAGTGAAGTTAAATGTGGGCTGCATCCAGGTGGTTTACCTGCACAAGTTCTTCATGTCCCTGCTGGTGAGTCGCACATGATGATTGAAAGTTTGTAGAACTGTTTTTAGTTTGACCTGAGCAGCTTATCTGCATCTGGTTTGTGATTTGTGTTCCCTCCTCCCTGTTTGATTTACATAGTATGTTTTTCTTTCTCAGTATTAATGTTGTGATTTTTTTTTTTTTTTTTTTTTTTTATTCTTAATTTTTTTAATTTTCCTGCAGAATTTCACCAACAACTTCCAGACTGCTAAAGAAGCTCTGAGCGCCGCGACGGCTCAGGCAGCAGAGAAGGCCGCGTCCAGCGTTCGTGACCTCGCCCAGAAGAGCTTCCGTCTGTCCATGGACATCAACCTTAAGGCCCCACTCGTCATCATACCACAGTCTTCCACCTCCTACAATGCTCTGGAGGTGGACCTGGGTCTGATTACCGTTGGGAACAGCTTCTCTCTGCTGGATGTCACAGGATGTCCGCTGCCAGCTGTTATTGACAATATGGATGTCCAGCTGACGAAGGTGAAACTCTCCAGGTCAGTGAAACAAAGCCTCAAGGACTTGAGCCACAGGCAGAAAGGTTAATGGTGTTGACTAAGATTTTACAAATTGAAATGAAAGAATCTGAAGACTGAAATCCTTAATGTCAATAATGAAAGCTGTTCTTAGAACGGGACCTTAAAGGAAGTCTTAGGAGCTTAAAAAGATGGCGACTGGACTCCTTTAAGTCTGTTTCACCAAGAAGCTTCTTCAGTTTTTAAATGTTTTAGAACTGAAGGAAACCTCTTGGATGAGACGTGAGAGGTTTCAATGTCTTTTTAAGCTCCTAAGACTACCGTGACCTTTAGTGACTGAGAACCTACAGAGTCATGCAACCTTGGAGGAAGACCCAATCTGGCCACCTGAATCTGCACATCGATGCTTCTCCTGTGTGTTAGCGAACTTTGAATTTGCTGGTCAATATGAGAAAAAGGATGAAACTTCATGTGCAAGTCGTCAGATCGGGAATTCCAGGGATATTGCAGTCATGCTTGAAACAAAGGTGCAAAGGAGAAAGCTTTGAAGGGGAAGCTTTTGTTTATATATGCAGACTTTGATTAGTTTTTCCTGTAAGCACATTGACTCCTTCCTGTTGTGGACCAGGACCTGCTTAGAGCCCGACTCAAAACAACCCAGCAGAGAGCTGCTTGAACCGGTCAACCTGCACCTGAACATCAAGAGAAACTTGGCAGCTTCCTGGTACAAGAAGATGGCTGCTGTGGTAATCGATGGAGATCTGAAACCCATGAAGGTAGGAGGAAGAGGAAGTTAACATGTATGCTTGTTACATTATTAAACCTGTAACCAAAAGTCTTTCCCGGATTAAAAGATGACAAAAAAAAAACAGAGTAGCTGTACAGTATGGTTGGTGTTTAATACGTATGTGGTAATCTTTCTCCATAGAATAAAATAAGTCAGAAATTCCACTAACGATTTTATTCTTGCTTTTACAACCAGTCGACAAGTAAACCACCAAAGGTACAGTTTCCCCTAAGGGCAGTCCTCTCTGTAGAGTTATATCGTTGCTGATCTCATTTGTTACTTGGAAGCTGGGTGCAGTTTGTTTGTTTGTTTGTTTGTTTGTTTGTTTGTTTGTTTGTTGTGGTCTGTAGTTTCCGTAGACACCTCCAATAGGACACAGGTTTAGGCTAGGCTAGCAGTCTTTGGCCGTAGCCTCATTCTGGTCACAGCTGTAGACAGACTGAGTAGTAACTGATGCGTCTGTGCAGGTGAAGCTCAGTCAAGATGACCTGAAGGTGCTGCTCAGAATCCTGATGGAGAATCTGGGAGAGGCCGGAGGCCCAGAGCCCACCGCAGCCCGGCAGGAGACCAGTCTGCAGGTTCAAGCACCTGGAACCACCCCGACAGGTCCGATTGAGTTCATGTTCAGATATTCACTCATCCAGAGTTGAACCCTGATATTTGTCTGGTTTCTGTGTCTGACTGATGACATATATCTGATCTAAGATAGACGAGGATTATTTTGAACCTTAAATCAAGCTAAGCTGCTCTAAAGTCCAAGAATAAAAACATTGAGTTGTTAATGAGTGTAATAGATCCACTTTAATGTTTCTTAACCCTGTTTGACTGTTTTGTTGATGTCATCTTTGCTCTACTTGCTCAGGTGGTGCTGGGAAGATAATTGTGAGCCACAGTGAAGAGGATGATGAAACTTTGGAGACTGTCAAGTTTAACTTCAACATCGAGTCTCTTGGTCTGGTTCTGTACCTCGACCCCAAACAGGTCAGTTAGAAACAACAAGGACGTGAAAAGAAACTGATATCTGTGGGACGGTCTTCGTCCAGTGGTTCGAGTAAGCAAGTGTTAGTTATTCTTCCTGACTGTTGTCCCTGTTCATTGCAGTCCTCAGATCTCCAGGACCAGCAGGACCTCAGACTGGGAGAGTTTGCCCTACACTTGCTAAAAACTTCAGGGAAGATCCTAAACAATGGCAGCATGGAGGTGAGCACAGTGCTGACTGCCTGCACACTGGACGACCTGAGGACCGGCATGGAGAGGGTCACCTCACGGTAAGAGTCAAGTGATCTCTCTGTCTGTCTGTCTGACTGTTTTGTTGATGACATGATCAATCACTGATGGAGTTCTTCGTCAAATAGTCTGTAGTTGTTTTTTAGAGAAGAAGAAGAATCATAGTCGGATCACACTGCACAGTGAATATGATCCATATCCAGTCTGCCCCCTTTACCTTTTCCCAAAGATGGTTTTTAGGTTTCCACAACGTTTTGTAACATTTACAATCAGTCGGCAGGATCATACTGCTGTTAACATGCACTGCAGTATGGTTACCAAATTACTGCTAAACATAGTGTACAGTACAGTATAGTATACTACAGTAGACTGTGACTTTACTTGAAAATATCTCTTAGAAAGCAGTTTAGTTTTTACACTACCAAAGTGGTTTAGATGAGATTTTTTTTTAGGGGTTTTTGTTCTGGGGGTTTTTTTATTTTGTTTTATTGGCCGTTACCAGTGAGTGATCACACATTGTGTTAACTCGCTGCAGGATGGTGAGGCAGAGAGACGAAGACAGCTCAGGGGACATGATCGATGTGACGTACCGGCAGAGCGCAGCAGAACGGGAGGTGGTGGCTGTTCTGCAGAAGCTCTATCTGTGTGCGAGCGTGGAGTTTCTGATGGCCGTTGGAGACTTCTTCCTGCAGGCTCTGCCGCAGAGTTCTGCTCCGACCGCCACCTCTGCACCGAGCGACAGACTGCAGCTGAGACAGACCACTGAACCACAAGCCGACCCCAAGACTGGTAAGATCGGACACCAGACCCTAACCGGAGAGACGGGGGGATTGAGTATATCTACTGTATCAACAGGAATATTAAAAGAATCCAGAAAGTGTTAGTCTACAACCGCAGCAGGGAGCCCAGCCCACGTTTTTGACCACTGAATTGCGAGATCATGATCTACTTTATCTGATTTAGCAATAAGAACAAAATTGATGTTTCCAAGTGTTCAGAGCTTCTCAGTCAAACTAAAAAGGACCATTCAGAATCACAAAGCGAGAACGGAAATAAAAAGAAATTACAAGACTGTTTTCTCCCTGCAGCCTCCTCAATGAAGACTCGACTTCGAGCGGTGGTGGTGGACCCAGAGGTGGTGTTCGTGGCCAACCTGATGAAGGCCGACGCCCCAGCTCTCGTGGCCTCATTTCAGTGCGACTTCACGCTGCAGGCCGAGGAGGACGGCACACAGAACATGAGAGCCAACCTGAGGGAGCTGAAGGTCCTCGCCTGCCCCTTCATCCAAAACAAGGAGGACAAGGCTGTGACCACCGTAAGAGTGTGCTTGTTTTTTGCAGTCTGTAGATTCTGTAGAGAACCTCTCACTCACCGTTATATCAGTTCTGTTTTTTGTGTTTTTTGATATGTCAGACACCTTTAAAGCCACGGCGTTTTGGAATTGTTGACTGGGAGTAAAAACCATTTTTACTGCATTACCCTTAAAAATATGAGTCGGGTAACAGATTAACTGAAAAAGTGTCTTACTGTAGGGGGAAGAAATGTGATGTGTTAGTGGTCTTGTAAGTAACGAGAGATGAACAAACATGATTAAAGGTATCAGTCTGGCTCTATCCAAAAGGTACTGAGACCTTGTTCGGTCGCCTTGGAAACCAAAGCTCACCCCAATCAACCACTGAGGGGCTCCATGACAGTGGAGGAAATCATAATTAAGGTATTTATTTATGGATTTATAAATCACACTGACAGATGTTCGAGACTGTGTTGCTTCTCTGGACCCGCGGTGATTTCCCCGACTGTCAGTGAACTCATCACCAGTGTGTCTTTCATTTGCAGATCTCACCGTTCATCCTCAACACAGTGACAACGATAACAGCCGCCATGACAGCGAAGCAGAAGGATCAGCAGTGCGAGGCATCGAAGCCCGATGTCAGTGACCTGTGGTCGGTCATGAACATCTACAACTGTAACTACTGGTTCCTGGGAGTGGACCAGGCCACCGAGGTCACCGAGAGCTTCAGAGAACCGGACGGACGAAATGAAGGGGAGAGCTTTGGCGTCGAAGTCAAGGTACCACAGCGTCTTCACAGAACATTCATTGTAAAACTTTAAAACCGGTTTGCTTCTTTTTGACGAGCTGTTGTTGGCCCTCAGGTTGTACAGGTGACTCTGGAGTCCGGTTTGGGTCATCGAACAGTCCCTCTGCTGCTGGCCGAGTCCTCCTTCAATGGTTCAGCCAAAAACTGGTCTTCGCTGCTACAGCTGAGAGCTGACATGACGCTTGAAGTAAGAACTCAACCTGGATTCAGACCTGATCCTGAAACCCGTGTCATATATTCAAAAACCTCTTGAGAAGGCTCCTAACTTTAGTTTGGGGTTTTTTTTCTATCTTTAGTTTTAGCTGAGGAGTATTTAAGAACATTATTCATGTGTTCATCCCTACCAACGAAGGTGTTGACGCCATTGGAAGGGATAGGCATACTCTTGCCTATTCCAGAAAGACAAAAGTCTCCCTGACAGCTGAGTTATCGCAGCTGCTGTGCTCAGTGAAAAATAGCAAAAAAACAAGCGTGTCATCTGTTCCCAGGTGAACTACTTTAATGAGACCCACGCGGTGTGGGAGCCTCTGCTGGAACGAGTTGACGGCGGCAGACGAAGGTGGAACCTGGAGTTCGAGGTAAAGCTGCTAGCAGCGAAGCTTGCTCTTCATGAACTTTGTGTAGCTGTCATAATAATCACACGTCACACTCCAGTAAATGTCCCACAGCAAAGCAATTCCCTGAAGTTCAAGCCTATCAAAAATGTTTTGTCTGTAAATAGTTTTATGTTAAAAACATTTTTGTGTTCCTCATATAAAACATCCAAGCGGCTCATTTCCAACTCCCCCCCCCCCCTTTTTTTTTTTTTTTTTTTCTTGGAATAGACCGACCTTAATATTACAGGTGTAAGAGTTGATTGGCGTGTCTGTAATCTGCCATTTAAAGGTGGAATGAAGGTGAATCTGATCACCTGCTGTCCCACTGCTGAGGTTTCAAATCCCTCACTGAGCTCCTAAGTGAAATAAAATTCCCAGCAACGATCCGCTGAAGCCTGATAAACTTAGTGATGCTGTTTTTGCTCCTGCAGATGAAAAACAATCCAATCCATGACAAAAGCCCCGTTCATGGAGATGACTTCATATTCCTTCCTGAACCTCGCACTGTCGTTAACATCTGCTCCAAAGACACCATGAATGTCACCATCTCTAAGTGCTGCCTCAACGTTTTCCAAAACCTCGCCAAGGTACAGAACAGCTTCAGTTTGTGTCTGACTGATGCTGTAATAAAATTGACTTTTTGAAAAAAGGAAATGTGTTAATTTGTTGAATTACTGAGTGGCCTTTTCCTTTGCTGTGTTTTGATCAGGCGTTCTCGGAGGGAACGACTTCCACCTTTGATTACTCTCTGAAGGAGAAGGCGCCATTCACTATTAGAAACTCTCTGGGAATTCCCCTCATTGTGGATCACAGTGCTAACTTGAGGCTGGTGGGATCTCCGGGACAGGGAAAGCTCCACGAGTTGCCGGTGGATCAGAACATGGAACTGGAGCACTCAAAGTTCGAACCAGCATCCAGAGGCAAACTTTCAGCTCTCCAGCGGCAAGAGAGCTGCCTGTTCAACCTCACCATCGGTCAGACGTTCTCACCTGCTCTCTGTTGGTGCTGCGCATTGTCTTATGCTAAGCTTGCGATTGGAGATGTTATTTCTCTGCCCCTACAGTGCCCTCAGGATACAGCGAGATCACCAACATCGCTGTGGACAAACCGGGTCGACGCCTCTACAACATCCGCGGCCCAGATCTACAGGAGGCCATATCTGTGCTGTTGCAGATCGACGCCGTCGAAGGCAACAAGGTCATCACGGTTCGCTCGCCGCTGCAGGTCTGAACCACAGATGCTCTAAATAAATTTATTAAATATTGTGATTAGAAAAGCAGGACAGGTTTATTTAGAGGCAACTTTTGTTTGTGTTTTTAGATAAAGAATCACTTCTCAGTGCCATTCACCATCCTCAAGTACTCTCCACAAACCAGAGCTCTGCAGGTTATTGGACAGGCCGAACCCGAGACGGAGTTTCATGTCACCTTAGAAACTTACAGGTAGAATCACACCGCCTTCTTCAGGTGTTCGAGAGACTGTTAGCATAGTCATAGTCTGTGGATTTGATTATTGTCTCAATAATAGACATCCTCTGCTGCTCTGAACATCTACAAAATTAGGATTTGCCAACATGGGCGAGCTTCTGGTTGCAGATCTGTTTTCTGTTTGTGACACTTTAAGTGCAATCTTGTCCTGCAAACTATCTGGAGCTGCTCTTGTGAGTTCCTGTGGCTCTGAGCAGCTCCAGGTGGCCCATCAGATCTTCCGGAGGTGGTGAGACTCTTTACTTCCTCTTTCCTCCAGATCTCAGCTGTTTTTGCAGCCAGCAGGAGAGCTGACAGGTCAGTATGCTCCATCTTCCACCTGCATATCCTGGAAGGAGCAGGTGCACCGGAGCTCAGAGGTGGGGTCGGTGCTTCAATGTCCCGCATCCGAAAGCAGCCTGCTGCCGCTCATGGTCAGCACTTTGGCCGTCCCCGATGACCTGCGACACATCACCAGCCATGGAGAGGAGGACTGGGACCCCGCCTATGTCATCCATCTCCATCCTATGGCTACCCTACGCAACCTGCTGCCGTACACCATTCGCTACATGATGGAGGTAACCCTAACCCTAACAGCTCCATGAAGGTTTAGCAATACAATAATAAAGAGTCTTTGCAGATATTCACATCTGTTTGTTAGAAATGTTTTATTATTTTATAAGCCAATGAAAACTAACCTGATCTAAAAGAATCTGATCGGACCTGATGTGTTCCATCCCTAGAGCTCAGTAGACACCTGCGAGCTTCGTGAAGGCAGCACGTCAGACCTCCTGAACGCCCGTGTCTCAGGCGAGATTGTGTCGCTGGTGCTGATGAGGTATCAAGGACGCGACTGGCACGGACACATTCGGATTGAAAAGGAAATGCCCGAGTTCCTGGCCATATGTCTCACCTGCGACTCAGACATAAACATTACGGTGGACATTAACGTCCATGTGACGAGGACGGCGAGCCGCCTGCTGCTGTCGCTCTTCAGTCCGTACTGGATCATCAACAAAACCTCTCGAGTGCTGCAGTACAAAGCCGAGGACATCTCCGTCAAGCACCCAGCCGACTACAGAGACATCATCCTGTTCTCCTTCAAGAAGAAAAACATGTTCAGCAAGTGCAAGGTGAGAAACACCTGGACACACATGTTCAGGCTTTCTTCTTTAGACTTTAAACAAGTTGTTTAAAGTTTTCACAATGCGGATTCACAATCCGAGCCTGTATGCTTTTATAAGCTTCCAGGTAAGTTTTTTTATTCCTGTATATTTAGATCTGGTCGGACCTCTATTTTCAGATCACTGCTTCCTTTTTTAACTCTTTTTTTTTTTTTTTTGAGGATAAAAACAAAGCCAGACATATTCTGTAATACGTAAAATGTTCATTTATTGCACATTGACATTTTGTTTAATCCTTTGGTGTTTGTTACAGCTCCAGCTTTGCGTCTCCACCAGTTCCTGGTCTGATGGGTTCTCTCTGGACACAGTGGGAAGTTATGGCTGCGTTCGCTGTCCCGCCAACCACATGGACTTCTTGGTAACTTTTTTTTCTCTATTGATCAAACTGTTTAACCCAGATGTTTTTTCTTCCTGGGGATTAGACCAGGCTTGTTGTGGAGCTTTTGAATGCATCACATTATTCGTCTAATGAATGGATTGATTAAAATTATGATTAGCTGTGAGCTGATCTAGTTTCATACTTCTTGTTTCTGTGTGCAGGTGGGTGTTAGTATTCAGATAAGCAGTTTTAAACTAACCAGGATCGTCACCATGAGTCCTTTCTACACTCTGGTCAACAAGTCATCTTATGAACTAGAAGTGGGAGAAGTGAGCAGCCAAACCAAGTGGCACTACATCTCTTCCACTGAGGTGAATGAATTCCTAGTTTTAGAACAGACAGGCTGTAGGGGCCTGTCTTCCTTATTGTCACTACCAAACGCCTTATGTTATTATAATTGTTATAATTCGATTGTTGTGGCGCAGTGTCTCCCTCTGTGGCCGGAGAATGGCTCGGGAAAGTTGTGTGTCCGTGTTGTCGGGTCTGAATCCACCTCCCGATCCTTCTTCTTCAATAAACAGGACAACGGCACCCTGCTAAAAATGGAGATGGTTAGTGTCCATTACACCAGACACATCGGACCAACTCTCACAGTTTAGTACATTTTGGAGATTTTTAAACGAATGTATGTTTTCAGTGCGGTGGGATCATCGTGGATGTCAACCTCTCCAATCACTCCACCGTCATCAGCTTCAGTGATTATTATGAAGGAGCAGCTCCTGCCCTGCTGGTTAACCACACGCCCTGGGCCACCATCAGCTATAGACAGAGGTCAGAGGTCAACACACTACTACATAAATGTTAATTTATAGCCTATCAGAGTTTAAAAGCTGTAACTTTTTCATCTGACACGGTACACTCTGTCTTAACTTATGCATTCTTGGAGGTGCTTCAGGTTTTTGGCCACAAAAACAGATGAAGCTCTTAAAGGCTTTTTTTTGCCTGTTTTCTGGTTGTCACTCCATGTCAGTTCCCTGATTTCAAGCTGAATAAATTTGTATTTCAGTTAATTTTCTCTTGTGAAACACCTTGGTGGAAACCCAGCTACTTGCCATTTCTTTTCAGTGGCTCATCCGGCTTTCATGATTTGAAACCCAGCGAGACTCGACGGTTTGCGTGGGACGACCCAACGGGAGTCCGCATGCTTCGTTGGGAATGCCGGGATCATTCAGGAGAGCTGGATTTGCTGAAGGTCAGACTCACACAAAATCTCTTATCTGTTTTTTTTTTTTTTTTTGTGCAAGAAGACACTATTGTGTGTCATGGTAAGACAATTCTGGAGGTCGAGCTTTTTTTAGTTGCTATTGAGGTTTGATGAAACACATATCAAAAGATTTCCCACAGAAAACAGCAGAAACTCTCTGATTTAATTAATAGTTGGAGAGCCAGATATTACCGGGAAACTATGCCTTTGTGACTTTGTAACAGCTGAACCTCATCCTCTGAAAAAGAATTTTTCAGTTTGTTGTGACAAAAGAAATCTAATGTAACAAATCTGAAAATGTCAAGGACCATAAATGGAACCCTGAGGAACACCAAAAAAACCCATTTATTTCAGCCACTGCTGTTGTATTGAGAAAAATGATCAATTACTCTATATAAAAGATTAGTGTAGATTTATGATCTGAACAATGAAGGTGAATGATATGAGTTTGTATTTTCTAATTTAGTTTATTTCATTTTAGCTTTTTGTTTTTAATTCAGTCTAGTTTTAGTTCATTTTCAGAGTGAGTTTCTCGTTCCAGTTTAGTTTTTATTGTTTGAAAAAGTTTAGTTGTAGTTTCATTTTTATTAGTTTCAGTGTAGTCTTTTTTTTGTTTGTTTTGTTTTGTTTTTTGTTGTTATTGTTGTTGTAATTCCGATTGTTTGGAGAACATGCGTCAGAGCCAAGACAGACATCCAGAATCTCAATAAACACGTACATCAATCCTTCATCAGGCAAATGAATTTTTCGTCAAACAAATAAAAAATTTTATCAACGTAATATTAGCTCAAACTAGGAAAAAAATAATATTTTTATTTTAATTTGCCAAGTTCACAAAATCGTTTCTTGGTTTACATTTTTTTTAAAGTCTAGTTTTTAATTTAATTTTATGTAACAAAAAATATTTTTTCACATCTAGATTTAATTTTTTGTTTACATTTAGTTGCTTTAACAACCTTAATTATTAATTAATTATTACCTTGATTTTTTGGCCATCAGGAGGCAACCACTCTGGCTACAAGACATCTGATTGTAGAGAAGTCTGGGAAACTGAGGCTTCTTTTACTGATGTAGATCCCCTGTGTACATATATTCTTTTAGCGTCTCGGTTGCTATTTTCACATCCTATTGAATATCAGTTATTCTTTAGTTATGGTACTATTACAGTCAAACTGGAGGATATAGCAATAACAATATGCTCCTTGTGTTTGCTTCCCACAAACCTCATGAAACCCAGAATACAAACACATCAGTTTCCTTACAGTCTGTCTGTGTTCATTTAGGATGATGTGGGTCAGTTTTCCTACGACAGCCAGTCACAGATCCACTGGGTTTCCTTCCTGGACGGACGCCAGCGGGTACTGATATTTACCGAGGACGTTGGAGTGGTGACAAAGGCTCGGCAGGCTGAGGAGCTTGAGCAGTCCGATCAGGAAGTAAAAGTTTTGTTGCAGAACCTCGGATTGTCGCTGATCAACAACAGCAAGCGGCAGGAGATCGCGTACATTGGCATCACCAGGTAAACACTATCACATTACCAGAGCAGTTTACAGCAAAGCAAGGTCACATTTCCAAGCTTCTCCTACAATGTGAGAATAGTTATTTGCTTTCTTTACTAACCCATGTTTATTATCAAATCAGTCTCTGTGTTCTCATAAAGAAGAGATTGTAAATGAACTCTTCTTCCTTGAAAATGGGCCAGATGAGTGCCATCTACTTGAAGTCCAGATGAGCAAAATGCAACCAAGAAATGCAGAAAAAATCTGTTACTTTTTTCTTTTGGTTTTATTCACAATGTAACAGCTGCAAGTTTCCTACTATGTATCCAGCTCTGGGTGACAGAGAAAGCATGCCCAGACCTCCCTCTCCACAGTCACCTCCAGCTGTTCTGAGGGGATAATGAAGCATTACTGAATCCTCAGAGAGACATAATAACTCCTGCGTGTCCCGGGTCTGTCCCAGGGTCACCTCCCAGCTGGATATGCCTGGACACACCTCACCTTGGAGTCATCCAGCTGCCTGAACCACCTCCAGCTGACTAAAATAGCACTGTTGGAGAAGAAATAGCTACTTTTAGCCTCACCTAAATAACTGAGCTCCTCGCCCATTGGGAGGAAGCTGAATTCTGCTGCCTGTTCCCGTGAGCTTCTTTTTTCTGTGACCAGTTACAGCTTATGAACATAGGTGAGAGTAGGAATGACAAGCAGGACCAGCCAGTATATTTTTATCTACACTTTTAGGTTCAGCTCTCTTTTTACCACTGCACCTTGGAGCTCTTTATATAGGGTTTAAATTATTTGCAGATGTTAAGCGGTGGATTGCTCCCTCTGGACTGAGGGATAGCTGTTGACCCTAACACGGGAGTTCAGATATCCTTACAATCCTGTTAATAAGTGACAGGAAAGTGGAGCGTGAGATTGACAGATGGATACGACAAGTAATGTGTCCATTGTACTGGACTGTTGTGGTGAAAAGAGAACTTCTTTACCAGTCAATATACATTCAACCCTCACCTGTGCTCAGGAGGTCTGGGTAGTGACCAAAAGAAGAAGGTTACAGATATGAGTGGCTGGAATGAGCTTCCCACATAGAGAGGCTGCACTTTAGAGGAGCTCTAAGTAGAGCTGCTGCTCCTTCACACGTCTGTTTGTGCAGACCAGCACCCACTGGAGATGATCATACCCACTGAATCTTGCTTCCTAGCACACCCCTTGGAGCAACATCAACACATAACCACAAGAGTGTTACAGCGTTACATGTGTGTTTGTATCACAGCTCAGGTGTTGTTTGGGAAATGAAGCCGAAGAATCGCTGGAAGCCGTTCAATAACAAGAACATCAGCCTGCTGGAGAAAGCCTACCAGAATCAGCTGAGTGGGAAGTCTGCCGGCGGCTGGATCAGACTGGAGAACCTGGAGGTGAGAGGTCAACATGCACCTGAAACACGCCCACCTCCCCAAAAAATACACACGCAATTTGAATTTCAATTGTCCACTGAGCTGAGAGGGAAGCTGTGATGTCACTGGCTCTCAGGTGAACCTCAGCGGGGCCACCATGATGATGCGTCAGCCAATTTCCTGCCAAGTGAGGAGGAACTTCCTGTCTGGGATCCAAGTGGAGTTCAAGCAGTCGGTGCATCAGCGCAGCCTGAGAGCTCAGCTGCACTGGCTGCAGGTAAAACTCACACACCACGATGGATACACACCTGAGCAGAAATACACACTCTTGTATGACTGGCATCATTCTGTGTCCAGGTGGACAATCAGCTTCCAGGTGCCATCTTCCCCATCGTCTTCAATCCAGTTCTTCCTCCAAAGTCCATCGCTCTGGACACAGGTGGAGTCTTTTTATTAACTTCTTCATAGCTTTGATCAAACTCTTGATCTAAACGTTCTCACGGTGAGCCGAGTGTCTTTAACTCTGCTTTCTGTCTCCACAGAGCCAAAGCCCTTCATTGACGTGTCCATCATCACCAGGTTCAACCAGCACAGCAACGTCATGCAGTTCAAGTGAGTAAGAACCAGTTCACCTAAAGACCTGCAGGGTTTTTAAAACCACAACCCTGCTGAAGTCCAAATCCTTCGTGTGTGGAATAAGCCACACTTACTTGTCTTTGAGAGGTAAGCACAGAGATGGGATTGAGCTTGTCTGTGCTCTCCAGGTATTTCATGGCTTTGGTCCAGGAGATGGCAGTGAAGATCGATCAGGGTTTCCTGGGAGCCATTTTGGCTCTGTTCACTCCAGCTGCAGACCCCCAGGCCGACAGCGAGAAGGTAGAGCTGCCGCTTCTAACATGTTAAAAGTGCCAACATGAACCACACACAGAGGGTTCACATGTTTGAGGTTTGTCTGTGTTTCAGTCTGGGCTGATAGAGCAAGATCTGCAGGGCCTGCAGGCCGAGCTGATGGAGGCGTCGCGGACTGACGCATCTGGTCTCAGCTACTTTGAATACTTCCACATCTCACCCATCAAGGTGAAGACGCACAGTCTGAGCTCTCCTTTTCACTTAAATTTAAAAACAGGTTAAATCGTTAAGTCAACCAGATGAATGTTTGGATTCAAAATCAGCCCAGTGTTGTCACGGGGTCAAGGTTGTGTTTCCACCTTGGTGTTCTTGTGTTTGTTTCAGCTCCATCTCAGTCTGTCTCTGGGCTCCAGCGGTGATGACTCAGTTGAGGAGACGGAAGCCATTCAGTCTCTGAACCTGCTGCTGAAAAGCATCGGGGCCACGCTGACCGACGTCGACGACATCATCTTCAAGTGAGACTCTCGCTGTTGCGGCGGCATTAGAGAGATGCGCTGAGGGCCGTAAAGTAGGGGACGGCTGTTTGCTGAGTCTGTCACAGTAAAACTTTCTGTGTTTGACATTCGTCGTGTTTGTGTCCCACAGACTGGCCTTCTTCGAGGTGAAGCACCAGTTTTACAGTAAAGAGAAACTGACGGGTGTGGTGGCTCGACACTATACTGAACAGGTAAAGTTACAGCCTCCATGTGTGCCATGCATCTACAAGCAAAACAAAGGTGTAATTAAATGGAGATAAGCCAATCAGATCTGAAGAAGTAACAACTGATGATGATGATGATGATGATGATGATGATAAACATTTAACAAATTTGATCATGTGGACATAAGTATTAAACCTGTGTTAAATTCTAAACAGCGTCTCTGCAGAAGCAAAAGGCAGATAATCTGGGTTTTTACCCCTCAGCTGTAAAAGGCTGATGGGCATCTAACTTTGGGAATGCCATAACTTGAGAACGAAGCGACGTAGGATTTTCAAATTGATACCATAGGTGTATCTACAACGAGGCTGGGGGGTACCATTGGCCGTATTTTAAAATCTCAAGAAAGAAAACCTGGTGTCTTTCTCTGCCTGCAGTTCCTGAAGCAGATGTATGTTCTGGTTCTGGGTCTGGACGTGCTGGGAAATCCATTTGGACTGATCCGAGGTCTGTCTGAGGGGGTGGAGGCCTTCTTCTACGAGCCCTTCCAGGTAACTCGTCCTGAACTACACAACGACATGATCGACTTTTTTCTGATAGTTACCAGGAAAGATTCTGATGTAAATCTTATTTTTGGATCATGACCTGAGAAGCTGACAGGCAGGAGAATCCAGATGAAATGAAAGTGGTTTGTGTTTGTCAGGGAGCCGTTCAGGGTCCGGAGGAGTTTGCTGAAGGTTTTGCGATCGGTGTCCGCAGCCTCTTGGGCCACACAGTTGGTAAGAAACCCAGAGGCATGATGGATGTGCAGAGACTGATTTAATGTCCAGGACAGATGATGAGCACTGCGATCAGTATTATTAGCGAGCTGATTCCTCATGCAGGTGGCGCCGCAGGCATGGTTTCCAAGATCACAGGATCGGTTGGTAAAGGTCTGGCAGCCATCACTATGGATAAAGAGTACCAACAGAAGCGACGTGAGGAGATGAACCGACCACCCAAAGACTTTGGAGAAAGTCTGGCTAAAGGAGGAAAAGGACTGCTGAAGGTGCAGAGAGACAGAGTTCAGAGGTTTTTGTGTCCTGATGTGAGCCCGATGCAGTTCAATAACAGTTCTCGTTTCTGCAGGGAGTCGTGGGCGGAGTAACCGGCATCGTCACCAAACCTGTGGAGGGTACGTGCTCCTCTGCTGTGAAACCCACACTGCTGCTGCAAACACGCACTCAGTTTCTGTTTGTCACCAAGTGATCGCATCCAGTTATGGCATTTATGCCAGAAACATTTTTAATAGTCTCATTTAGACTTGTTTTCAAAATAATGGAAGGAAAATCTCCTAATTTTTTGCCAATTCACAATAACGGTCAGCTCATGGTGCTTTGTAAGGTAAAGACCCTACAATATTAGAGGGAAAACAAGGGGAGAAAACAAGGGGTAGTCATGCACCCAGTTGTATGAGAAAACACTTGTCAGCAGTTGGAAGGAGAAACTCCTTTTTCACAGGAAGCAACCCTGTAGACCCAGGCTCAGGTTGGGGTAATCTGCTATGATAGGTTGGGGTTGAGGGGAAAAAGAAGAGAGCAGAGAGACTTTGCTCGATGGAGACAGACAAAATGTTACCAAGAATGTTGAACCTAGCTTTATCCAGTATTCACATATGTGTTCTGTAAATTTATGCAAATTGTTGCAAATCTACAGCAGATATGAACTTTGAGCTTTCACATGGTGATATTTACCAGTTACTTTTTGACCATATTCAGCTGTAGTGTCTCCATCTGAAGGAAAACAGAAACACTCGCATGTTCTTTGTAGCAGAGTGCAGTACACTACTGTGAGTGATGATGACATTTAAGTCTACAGACTAACCTGAATTAGATTAGATCCCCTTTCTGTCAGAGAAATGCAAGAAAACCCAAAACTGCAGATGTAGACTCCGGAGCTTCAGAGGATCAGAGCAGTTACTCTTACTTTGTCTTTCTCTGTAGGAGCAAAGAAGGAGGGAGCAGCAGGTTTCTTTAAGGGGATCGGTAAAGGTCTGGTGGGGGTGGTTGCTCGGCCGACAGGCGGCATCGTGGACATGGCCAGCAGCACCTTCCAGGGCATCCAGAGGTATTTGCTTCAAGCTTTCGTCCGTGTCCAGTCTTTATTTTCACTCTTCAGTCTGTCAGTGACTCTGTTTATTCGTACTTTGTTTCCAGTATTTTGCAGACTGAAGAACTTCCTGTGTTTTCTGTGTGCTTCTTAATGTGTTGTTTGTCTGCTCACTAATTTCTGCTTTTGTTTTCTGTCTCGTGTCGTTGTTGCCGGGAGTTTTGTTCATTGGTTTCTTGCTGTTTTGGTGTGTGAGTATTTCACATGAAGCATGTTAAAGCCGAACTCTTTAATCGCTGCCTGTGAGCTGAACTGTAGATCTGTTACAGAGGTTCAGCACTAGTTTTCCCCTTTTAAATGTTTGGGTAGCATTGATTGTTGCACCAGATAAAACCTGATCAGACCTGATAAAGCAATAGTGAGGGGGTCGAGCTTTAACCTGCGGCACTTTGACGTTTGCATGTTGACTGTTGCGGCAGATGGACGGTAAGTCGCTGCATCGTGTCAAGAGTTTAAACTGATTCATGCTCATCGTGTCATCCACCATCAGTCTACCTCTGCTGCCCCTTCCCCTTTGTTAAACCCCTCAGCTTGTGGCAGCATTGTGATTCAGAAAGCCACACCCCCGAGGAGAGTCACATGTCCTGCTTGTAAAGAGATCCATTTACTCGAAGTGCTTCATGCAGTTACATCATGAAAATTGAAAACATTTGTCTGCTTGGTCCTCGCAGTTTCCTTTCCATTGTTTCCCACACGTAGACTTTACCTTAGCAGGTCGCCCTATGTCAACAACCAACCAATGTGGCGACTCTTTTTAGCATTTGTTCTGTCTTCGTCCCTCCACAGTCGATTTCACACCCTCATCCCTATTTTCAGGTCCCAGGTTTCAATCCAGTGTCTGGGCTGGCTGCGTGGGTTCTCCTCGAGTCGTGCAGACATGCAGTTATTGGGCTTACGGTGATTCTAAATTGCCGACCTCCCTGTGGGTTTGGCTGGCCACCATTGCGGATCGCCTCTGGCAACACGATGATGGATTTTAGAGTTAATCGACAGGATGAGAGGCAACTGATCAGTTATTTATTAGTCACTCAGAAAATATGTGTAGAGAAATTTATTGATTCATTAAGAGGTCGTGTGGACAAACCCATCTCTGCTAATCTAGGAGAAACACTGCGTTCACGTCCCTCTGACGTTTCTGCAGGTATATAACCGAGGACAGAAGAGTTTCTGTATGCAGTTACCTTAATCTCACCTTTGAATACTTTAACGTCTCTGACCTGCAGTAACCTCTGATGTTGTCCCACCTGCCAGTGAATCTCAAAGCATCACCTGGTCTCTCCTCAGGGATTGGCTGACTGAATGGTCACATGGTTCTTCCAGCCTGAGTTTGGCACCTTGGTTCATACTGATTGTGTAAAGAAACACTAACAGTCACAGTGTTGGTTTGTTTGAGGTGACGCTCGCACTAAAAACCACTTTGAGCTGCATCAAAGAGAAAACTGCACTGCAAAGTTCAAAGTACTGCTAAATATTTTAAAATACTAGTTGATTATTTCCATCTACATAGTACATTCTGAACATGTTAGGCGATGGTTCAGATTTAAAATATATGTGGAAGTAATTATAGATACTAGGAAGTAGGTGACAAATAATAATATCAAGTGTCTCATGAAGGTTCTGGGCCAGCGCTCTACCGGAGGGATGCAAATCATTCTTACAAAAGATATTCCCCTATTTGGATATCAACATCTGTCTTCTGTCTGCACTTCCAACAGGACAGAGTTATTTGGAATAAAGGTAGAAGAACTCTGTGTACATCAGCAGTGACCTTTGCCTGTAAGGGGGCAGTTAAACACCTCCCTCACGGGATAATCATTCTAGGCTTCAGGTTTTGTCTTTAATTAGTCTTTTGTCCACACATTTAAGTAGAAGGAAATACTTTGAAATGCCCAAAACATTTCCCAGGAACCTTATCAACCTTCATCCTCCTCCCCCTCCTCCGTATGGAGGACACATCTGTCCTGTGACACGTCAGTCAGTTCATGATAACCTGTTGAATGTTACCGTTTCACGCTGTCACTGTAGAGGTCACCAAAGGTGAGATATCGCACCTGACTGAAGCTTCTCGCAGCATCGTGCGCATTAGAAATGAATCTGCTTCACTCTGAATGTGCTTCAGGGTTGAACTGCAACCTAGTTTCCAAAAAGGTTAGGACAAATATGAAGTTAAAGGAAAACATTTAAAATCTATATTTGATTGAAAATGGATCAAAAAGACAACACTGAGTGTAATCAGTGGTACAAAATGACTGATAGATACAGTAGTTTCTACAATTTAGAGAAAAAGTACTTCTTAAAGAATGAATTTAATAACTTTAGAAGATCCACAGAATCCATAATTATCTGTTCATAAACACCCACTGGAAATATACACTATTCAGAAGGCTCTGCTGAACAAGTGAAATAGAAAATTGTTTGGCTTCCAAAAGCACAGCAAGTGTTGATAGAAGAATGAGTGACTTTTTAACTCTTTAGCCCCTCAAAGTCTGTGGCAGGTTTCTGAGCGATTCATTTTTCGGGCCTGTTTATAACAAACTGACCTGGTGTGCATCAGACGTTGGTGAGGTCTCTGCCCGTGCAGCTGCTCTTGGAACAATCTGGAAACAATCTTATTGGTTGTCAAGCCCTAGCTTTATTAATACATAGTGACATAATTCGTCACTATGGGTAACAGAGTTAACATTAAAAATGTCCATTTAGCTTTCAAGAACTGAGCAAAATGTTTGTTTCAATATTTGATCTCTTACCTTTAAGATATTTTCAGTTAAATACAGACTTGAAATGGTTTGCAAATGACTGCGTTGTGTTTTTCTGTACATTTTGCACAGTGCGCCAACATTTTTGGAAATGGGGTTGTAGCACATCCAACTCTCAGGGCCCACTTTTGTAGAAATGACTAGTCAGCATGCTGACTTTGACGATGCTTCAACTTCAGTTCCACCATATGAAGTTATTAAGCTTCAGCAGGAAGGCACAGAAATGAGTCTGTTTCAGTTTCTGTAGCACTAGAATAATTTTTCACGTGCATCTGTTTTCCCGCGTGTGTTGTGATTTCAGGGCGGCCGAGGCGACAGAGGAAGTGACCAAGCTACGGCCGGTGCGTCTGATCAGGGAGGATGGGATCATCAGGCCGTATGACCTGACCGAGTCGCAGGGATTCGACCTTTTCCAGGTTCGATCGGTTTGACCGTTTTCCTCCATAACGTCCCGATGTTGCTTGCTGAGAGGAAGCAGGTGTGGTCTCCTGCTGTTAAAAACAAAAACAGTTCTGTCCCAAAAACAATCGGTGGATAAAAATCAAAAACGGCAGCAGCTCTGAATGCACACTCCGGATATTTATGAATTAAAAACAAGCCAAGCCAGAACACACATTCACACACTTAACACAGTCTATGCCCAGCAATCAGGTAGACATCAGAAAGCAGGATAAACGAGATATGAGAAGTCAGATCTCAGCTGCTGGAAAACACACCAGAAAAACTTTAGCTGCTAATATATTTTCACAAAAGTTGAAATGAAAAATTGTGCATGACACACAGGCATCATCAGGCAGGGTGCAGCACTTTGTGTCTGTGCTTCTAATCCATTTTTTTTTCTTTTTTGTTTTTCTTCTTGTGTTGGTGCCACATGCAGCCTGAGGAGGAATAATCGTGTTCGCTTGGGCGGATCAACTTATCATTCAAGTGCTTTGAAAGACTATAATCCTGTCTATGACTAATAAAATGTTTATGGTTCAATTTCTCATCCTATAATATTCTATAATAATCTATATTTATTGTTATATCCACATTGATCTCTGGATATTGAGATGATTCAGGTTTCTATGCATGCCAAAACTAATCTCTCTTCTCATACCTCAAACATTTCTACACTCAGCTCTCAGTTTATTACTTTTTCTACACAAAACATTTCTGCTTTTAGTTTTTTATTTCTGTTTATAAACAATAGTTTTTAAATGACCCTTTTTGTTTATAGCCATTTATTTCATATTGTTTATTCAGAGAAGAATAGCAGGTGGTGAAATTATTTTGCTATAAAGCTGAGATACATGTCCGTGTAGAGCTTACCGATATTTTTGTATCGTTCTGTAGCGTCAGCTTTAAATTCATTCTGAACTTGTATATAAATACGTGCTGTTTAATATTTGTGTCTTTGTGATGATGTACTCTTTGTACGACTCAGTCTGCATGACCTCTGGCTGTTGTGTCTGCGCTAACGTCACCTCTGAGTGTTTGTCAGCTGAGAGCGTGTCGCTGTCTGTAAGATTTGTGTTTAATAAAAATTCTGCCTTTACTCACACCTTTCTTTTTCCAGATGCAGGGTTTGGTGGGAGGGGGCGGGGCTGTCGCCTTTACTGTCAGCATGCCGTCAGAACAGTAACCACTCACTAACATGTGCTTTCACACTATCACACACTCTGGTTTTGATCCTTCTTTTGAAGTAGGTCAGATTTCTCTCAGAGGGCATGTTTGGTTTCCATGTACGTCTTTTAGTGTGCTTGGCAACATGTTAGCATCCTCGGCCATATAGAAGTCATATAGCTCCTCTGATACTTCCACAGTTTCTTCTCTTTTCTTCTGGTGGTGGGTTTGCTTCACTGGTTAATTAGTTTCTGGTTTGTTCCACAAAACAGAGGATCACTTTTCACGCTTATTAACATTTCTGCTGTTATTCGAAGCATTCAGTGTCCTAAATTTCCTCCATCTGGCATCTGCACAAAAAGTTTGGGGTTCTCCAAGGAGAACAGTGTTTTTAAAGGATGATTAAAAATGATCGTATAGTTGGACTGCATGTGTCTGAATAAATGCTTGCCTGGTGAGATTAAGGTCTCCTTTGTTAGTTTCAGGATGTTTTCAGGATGTTGTTCATGTTCATTTCCTTTTATGAAAGAGCAGGATATCTTTTAGGACAGGTCTATCTTTGATTTGGTAAACCTTTTTTTTTTTTTTTCTGAGACACATCCTTTCCTTTGCTATGAAGTCTTGTCACAAATAAAAAAAGATGCCAGCAGCCAAAATGCCAAACCTGAACCTTCAGAATCTCCAAAACAATCAAACATGTCAGCTTGCTTCCTCCTTTTATATATACCCAATCCAGGAGGGGTTCATCACTTTTGTTACATTTCCTTGTTTCAACTAGATGTCATCCAGCAACGAACTACACTAAATGGTAAAATCCACCTCTTGGTGCATCAGTGCAGACACATCCTGTAGTTTTACTGAACGACAGGATCACCTGATGTTCATGAATAATGTTCAGATTCAAGCCGCAGGTGGTCAGTAAATAAAACCTGGGAGTCTGTTTGTGTTTCCAGCGATCAGAGATCAAACAGCTGGAGGGTGAAGTGTTCAGAGATCACTGTCAGTATCCTGGACACAGAAAGACCAACATCATCGTCACCAACCGGTAAAACCTGTTGTTATTTTGTCTTTTTTCATTGCTGATTGTCAGCATGTGTCGTTGCTTACAGTGTCATTGTTGTTTTTGTGCAGGAGAGTTTTGTGTGTTAAGGAGATAGAATTCGTGGGTCATTTCAACAAAGAGTGGGAATGTTTGTATGAGAACTTCTGTCGACCGCCGGCTGTGGTGGGAAGTGAGCTGAAGATTTACAGCAAGGTACCAAAATAAAACTGAATAAAACTCGAATTCATCAGCCACGTTTGTCTGCTGTTAAATCAGGAAGATAAAAATTAAGATTAAGTGTGAGGTCACATCCTGTAACCATGTTACATTTCAATATCTTGCATCTCAGGAGCAGCAGAAGCTGTCGTTTTCAAAGAGAGATGGTCAAGAGTCGGTGAGGAGCGTTCAGCTCAACGACCCTAACACTGCTCAGGTACTGTGTGTGTGTCTGTTTGGGGGTCGGTGAGGCTGCAGCACATTCTGACTTCAGTATGGACACCAAAGCTGATAGCAGCTTTCTACTCAACTTCGTTTACAGTAGCACGTGGAGGACTACAAAGCAAGAGTAATGGCAAAGTGTGCTGTGTCAAGTTTAAAGTCAGTGTGTTATATTCAGAGTCCACTTTCTGTCTTATCCAGTGCATTACAGATTGTTTGCTGGAGGAACGTTTCACATTGGTTACCTGCAGAGCTGTAAAACCAGCAGATTTATCTGCGACAGCACATTGATAGTGAAATTTTCATGTATCCATTTGATGATTCATTTTTTTGCATTTGATTCTAATGTCCTGTTAAGTCTGTTTCCCACTGTTTAACAGGCAGCTCTTAGAACCCAACACGCACCCATAATACCTGCTAAATCAGTCAGTTTAGTCTCACTCTGATCTGCAGAGTGAACTGCATCTCCTGTATCAGGCTGTGGGACAGTAAGCTTTAATATTTAAATGTATCCGGTTTAAAGTTTCAGAGCTCTGCTGTGCAGTCATAATTTTGGAGAGCGCACACAGCCGTAACATTATTAACTTGAATTGAAAACAGGCTAAGGAAAGCCTGAACACTGTTCATAGTAAACCTCTTGGGTCGATTATTTATCGAAGCTGCATCAAGCTACACAGAGTAGGTAAGAACTAGAAGTCAGGCACAAGAGCAGCATTAGCATTCATGTCAACTTTCAAAATAAAAGACCAGGTCCACATTAAACACTCCACTTTTGAACAGCTTCTGGTGTGATTTAACATTGTAAGGGGGACAGAACAAAATTCCATCAGAGATGCACAGAAAGCAGGAGACAGGAGGAGGTTTTAACTATTTATTGACTAACTCGCACTTAATGGAGTAAATAAGGACAGTTATGGTGTTTACCCAAGGCAGGCGTGACGTGTGCAGCACATAACACTATTAATGAGCTCAGTTTGGCCCCAATAACAGCGTGAAACAAACAGTAATAATCACCAAAACAAAGACTTGTTTATGTCTGCGTAAGCAAACTTGAGGCATTGCAAATTACTCTGCTTCCTCTTTACGTGCTACAAACTAACCACACTCGCCTCTGTGTTGCACATTAACCCTGCTTTCGTCTCTGTGCTACAAAATAAACCCAACTCACTTCTGCATTTTACAAAAAGTTCTGCTTACTTTGTCATGCGACAAAATTACCACAAACCTCTCGACAACTAACCCCACTCACTGTGGGGGGTTGCTAACGTACAGACCCTTTCCAAAAACTTAGAATATCATGGAAAAGTTTATTTATTTCCATAATTCCATTCAAAACTTTAAACTTTCATAGATTATAGATTCAGGGCCCACAACTTAAACAATTTCAAGTACTTAGTTGTTTATTTGTACATAATTTGGGCTTCCAGCTCATGAAACCCACAAAAACAGGATTAAAAAAATTAGAATACTGTGAAGCCATCACCATTTACAACTCAGTTTTTGCAGGAAAGAATTAGGATCACATCAAATCAATCAAAATGTGGTATTTTCAATACTTGGTTGGGAATCCCTTCGCCTTAATCACTGCTTTGATGCGCCGTGGCATTGAGGCAATCAGCCTGTGGCGTTGCCTGGTAGTTATCGAAGCCCAGGTTTCCTTGATGCTTGCTGTCAGCTCTTCTTTGTTTTTGGGTCTGGTGGACCTCATTTTCCTCTTTATACCCCATAGATTCTCAATGGGGTTTAGGTCCGGCGAGCTGGCTGGCCAGTCAAGCACTGTGATGGCATGGAAATCAAACCAGGTTTTGGTGCTTCTGGCAGTAGGGGGAGGGGCCAGGTCCTGCTGGAAGATGAAATGTGCATCTGCATACAGATCCTCAGCAGAAGGAATCATGAAACCCGTCTTCCTCCAAACACTAGGCCCTTGATTCCCGAATGAAAGGCACACTTTCATCAGAAAAGAGGACCTTTGACCACTGGCCAACAGTCCAGTCCATCTTCTCTTTGGCCCAGTTGAGTCGCTTCCGACGTTGGCTCAGGCTCAGAAGTGGTTTTGAAGCTTTGACTCCTGCCTCATTCCACACTTTCTGGATCTCTGACAGATTCTTGAATCTTCTGTCTGATAATCCGCTGAAAGCCACCGTCATCTCTTCTGCTGGTGCATCTTCTCCTGCCACATTTTGCCCTTCCTCTAGACTTTCCATTGATATGCTTGGACACAGCACTCTGTGAACAGCCAGCCTCCTTAGCTATGGACTTTTGTGGCTAACCCATCCTATGGAGGTACCAATGATGCTCTTCTGGCCAGTTGTCAAGTCTGCAGTCTTCCCCATATTGAACTTAACTGAGACAATTGGGTCAAAGTGAAGCAATTTAATGACACTTGGGAAAACCTGTGCAGGTGCTTTGAGTTTAGTAGATGAGTTGTGTGTAACACTCAGTTTAAAACATTCATACCCTGTAAAATTTGGGCTGATGTCTTTACAGTATTCTAATTTTTTTTAAATCCTGTTTTCATGGGTTTCATGAGCTGGAAGCCCAAATTATGTACAAATAAACAACTAAGTACTTGAAATCGTTTAAGCTGTGGGCCCTGAATCTATAATCTATGAAAGTTTAAAGTTTTGAAAGGAATTATGGAAATAAATAAACTTTTCCATGATATTCTAATTTTTTGGAAAGGGCCTGTATACTCACATTATTTGAGTTGTTTTTTGTTAATCTGAGGGGAATTTAGTGCATTTAAATAAAAATCACAGAATGGATGCCTCAGTATGGGTGAAGCGTCTGTATGGGTGGAAACCTGGGTATGAATGAAAGCCTCAGTGTGGATGTGTGTTGTTTCGTGACGTAACCCTCCCCAACCTGGTTCCTCTTGTTCCCTGCAGAAGCTGCACACCGCCATATTTGATGCTCAGATGGCACAGCAGCAGCATCGCATGGCAAGACAGAAGTCACAGCGCTTCCTGAAACTGGGCAACAAGCAGTGAGGTCACTTCCTGTCTGCAGCTGATTTGCAGTAAATATTTGGAAAGCTTGCAGGAAGGTTTCCATGTGAAATGTGTAACTGTTGCTTTAAGAAATGTAAACTGATTTATGCCGGCACATATGTGCTCAGTTAAAATGTCCAGTCAGACATTTAGGTTTTTTCATCATGCTGACATGCTAACAGTGGGAAGCTTTTACTTATCAAATGAAAGAATTATGGGATTGTAGTTTTCTTTTTGTTGTTGTTTCAGTCCATAGAGTGTATAAAAGATGGACACGGCTGCTGTGATGTCACTCGTTGGTCTCTGAAGTTCCGTTTTGAAGCCTAACTTTGTGTTTCTGAAGAATAAGAAAGTTGACCTGTGAAACTACAGAATGAGAACAGTGAAGGAAGAAATCAAATCACAATATTATGAGAAACATTTAATTCCATCCAAATATCTATATCTATATATGCTGGTTGGTTATTTTGTTTTATTACCTTGATTTGTATTTAATTGTTTTTAGTTTAAGTTGTGTTTTGTTGTGTTTTGTTTGGGGGGGTTTGTCATC
Source organism: Oreochromis aureus (assembly GCF_013358895.1). Lineage (NCBI taxonomy): Eukaryota > Metazoa > Chordata > Actinopteri > Cichliformes > Cichlidae > Oreochromis > Oreochromis aureus. The sequence goes on along the minus strand of NC_052942.1, from coordinate 38,644,231 downwards.
GGCCAGCTGCAACACCTCACGCCCATGATGAATCCATAAAAATATGTTGCACTAAAAGACTATTTGATCTAATTGCTAATATGAATGCTGTTGTTCATGTCCAGTTAAATAAACACAAAGATCTTATCAGTTTATCATGAAATAATCCCACCGTTTTCTTAATATCTACAGTGAAGCATACAGTCAGTGTTAACTATTCCAGTTTGACCTGCAGATCTTTGCCTGTTTAAACGGAGCAATGAAACATGTTTTTTTTCCACAAAGACCAGGTGAATGTGTTTACATCGTTTCAGACCTGCTGAGTGACACAAGGAAATGCTTTCACTTTATTTTTATTGTTTTATTGGGTTTTTTTTGCTGTAACCAAAAGTCTGTATTTGTCTCTGTGCTGATGTTGGGCAGAAGGAGCTCTTTTCTGTTGGAAAAGAAAACAAAATACACTGACCTGTAACCTGAAAAATTTTCTATAAAGATGAATTTGAATTACTTCTGGTGGACATTGTTGTTTTTGGGGGGATTTTTATGAGTGAGAAATCAGCGATATCACAGCAGCTTCTGGGATGTAATGACTTTTATTCTACATCAGATTAAAGTTCACTATATACTTTAAGTTCACTATTGTCAGAGTAAAAGTCTGACCTCCTTCTATTGCTTCACAAGAGTTCAGATCCAACTTATCAACTCAGTAAATAACACTGAAAAATATGATAAATGCATTCTTTATTATTCAACCTGGTGTTCTTATTAACAATCGTAACAATGGGGCTAGAGGTAAAAGGATACTAAAAGTTAAAATAACACCAGCACCAATCCAAAAACAGCTGGACACACCTGCAGATTAAATGCTGCCCCCTGGTGGTGAAATCTTTGGTTAAAATTACAAGGAGGTCATAACAGAAAAGTACCATTTTCAATATCAAAATATTTCATCGAATCGGAGAGAATGAGTCCTAACTTGATGCATCACGGATTGAGATTCAAATAATAGCCTGTGGCCTGTAAAGAATTACAAACAAAAGCGAGATTTAATCCTAAAGCAAAAACTAATCTGCACTTAGCTTCCCGATGAGATTAGCAGTCCATCAATGTTCTTTTGCCAATCCAGGGTTCAGGGTCACAGGCTGGAGCCTATCGCAGCTCCCATAGGATAAGAGACAGGGTACACCCTGGACAGGTCGCCAGTCTGTCGCTGGCCTAACACATAAAGACAGAAGACCATTCATACATATTCACAGCTACGAAAAATGTAAAATTACCATTTACCTAACTCCACTAACTCCATGCATTTAGACTGTGAGATGAAACCAGAATCAGAATGCAAACTCCACACATAAAGACCCAGCCAGACAGTGGCTGGGCCACCCAGGACCTTCTTACTGTAAAGCAACAGTGCTGCCCTGAGTTTGTACTGTGTACATTAAAGAAAAAGTTGTCATATTTTCCTATACTGTGTGCGTGTGTGTGTGTGTGCACCCTTTCAAGAGATTAACCATCAGCAGACTACAAGCATGAGTCCCATTGTGGCTGAACTTGGAAAAGCTGAACACACTGAGTTCAAACTGATGGATACAGAAAAAGACAACGCTGAGTAAATGAACAGAAGCCACAGGTCTGCATCATGAAGCAGGATTTAGGGTTAGCGTGTGGAGGTTACTCCTGGATTTCCATGGTTATGTTGATTATTTTTCAGTTGAACAACAATTTAAATATGAAAAACGTTTTATTGGGTCAAAAAATCATTTGGTGAACTGAGATGATCTTTTAAAGCTTTTCTTTCAGACCAGCAGGCGGCAGCAGAGACTCTGATCTCTCACACTGACGACTGAACCTGGATCAGTTTCACTTTGAGCACTGGGGGAGGTCCAGTCGAGTTTACACCACAATAATGTTCCACTTTAAAGATTTATCTCCAGCTACGACACAGAGAGGAGAAGAAGAAACATTTTGACTGATGTGTGCAACAGCTGTTTACAGCACACACACACACACACACACACACTGCGTAAGGTTGTCACTGCAGGTTGTTGTCATGGCAGTAGGCTAAAAAAAATGGCTGAAGATGATTTCCAGATGCTGATGTTTCTGCTGACTCGTTTATATTTTTTAAAACAGAGCTGTGAGCTGATTGGTCCATTTTTAAGTTGAAGTGTGAGTCATGGGTCTGCACCTTAAACTGACCCCGAGTCAGTTTACATCAAACTGAAAACCTGAAGACAGACAGCGTAGGAGGAGTTCCCAGTGCATCATGGGTAGGGTCCTCTCAGTAATCTGATCTGAGATCTGCTGCTGAGACAATGGAAACATCTGGAAATTATTCATCAGAGAGCAGAAACAGACCTGAGCTCAGCTGAAGGAGATTGAAGCAGACCACTGGGGCTCCACTGGGCTCCACTCTGAGTCAGATGTTTCTGCTTTCTCAGGGGGTTCATCAGAGATGATTACCCACTCTGGAACTGGAAGTCAAACTGATTGTAAACAGTCACATTTCACATGTCTAAATTCTGACTGAATCTGAGAAGAATCACAGGTTTTGCCTCTATGAGTGTTTTCATATGTAGTTCTCTTTTAAAGGGGATCACTAATATTTGTCCTTATTTTTTGTCATATCTTTACTGTTGGTGGATGTTCATGTTAGACATGGCCAAAAGTTTAATTAATGAGGCCACTATATGTACAAGTAATTCCTCTGAACCAAAAGCTCAGACCACACTGCTCTAAATGCTCAGTTTCAGACAGGTTTTTTTCTAGTCTTGGATGTGTGTGATGTCAAAAATGGGCGGGATCCATCAGTAAGAGTATTCCCAAAGAGCTATTAGCCAAAATCTCACCATGATGTGTGCCATATCTTTAAAACATTTGAGGACATTGGACAGGTGGATGACAAACGAAGTGGCAGGCCTAAAAAAAATATCTGCAGCTGATGAACAATAACTAAAACTTGATCATAATTATGCAAATTCCCATGACCATTGATCAACAATCACTGACCAAAACCCACTGATCAAAGAACACCAAACCAAACAACCTCTAGCGAAGCGGATGGCACAACACAGAAGAGCAACCTCATCAGGCCAGGACTCTGCAGTTTATTTACACCTACAGGCCAGTGGACACTCTTTCAACGATGAGGATGTACACATCCTGGACAGGGAGGAACGCTGGTTTGAGCGCGGAGTCAAGGAGGCCATTTACGTGAAAAGGGAAAGACCATCTCTGAATCGAGGAGGGGGCCTAAGGGTACATCTGTCACCATCTTACAACGCTGTGATTGCAGCCATTCCCCAACTCTCTGTGAATGGGACTCATGGCCATTGATCAGTGTTCTTTGATCAGTGGGTTTTGGTCAGTGATTGTTGATCAATGGTCATGGGAATTTGCATAATTATGATTAAGGAACTGACCTCACAGCCCATTGTTCCTTCAGTGGGCTGGTTTCAGTCATTATGCAAATGTACTGTTTATAAGGTTTGGGGAAACCTGCAGTCAGCTGAGACTGAAGAAGTCACTTGGATGAGTGACGAAACGTTTCTCCCACAAAACGTTACGTCCAGATGAACAGATTCAACTTTTGGAGATTTACTTTCCTGGATGATTGAGAATGCATCAAGACGAAAACTAAAACTCGTGTCTGTAAGAAAGCAAAGATCTAATACAGAAATGTCTCAGTGGAAAAGTGACTGTCAGGCAGCCATTCTTAATGAAGGGAAACAGGAGAAAAGCCTGAGGTACACTTTGCCAAATGAAACATGCAGATGATAAAGAATGAGATTTCCATATTGGATCGGTCGTTGCCCGGCTTAACAACAACTGCCTCTGGTTAATTAACCAAAGAAAATGAAAATAAACATAGTACTCCATGAGGTGTGCTAATCAGGCTAATCGGGGATAGGTGACTGAATGTTGAGAATGCCTATGAAAGACTGACGTAACAGAGAGGATGCAAAGAGCAGAGGTAGAGAAGGTAGATGAGTGTCAGAGCTGCACGGAGCAGGTCAGGTACTACAGTGAGTGTCTACAGCCAACTGTAATAGTTTAGGGATGCATTACAACCAGTGGTGTCTGGGACTTTTTCACAATGTATGGAATTATGAATGTAAGAAAGGACAGTCAGATTTGGATTCACCATGAAATACAATCTGGAAAGAGTCTGACTGGCAATGGATTCATGTTTCAGCATGACAATGAATTTTCATAAAGCCTTCATAAATGTACATCAATGCAATCTAAGGATCATGAGGTGACATCCAATCCAATGTCCAATCCAAGGTGACAGGATAAAGCATTAAAATTGTTTGTGATGAGTGAAGTTCACAGAGTCACAGTCAGCTATTTATTATTGATCATTTATTAGCGATGGACACAAAAGCACGCCTCTCCTCTCAGAATAACTCTGACCGACAAATGTGACTTCAGGACCTCGGTCGGCCAATATCTCCTCATTCATCCTGTCTCTACAGAAAAATGGTCTGATTTATGGTTTCTATGACAACAGTTTGACAACTTCCTGTTCCCACAACAGCTGAGAAAGGAAGTGAAGAGTCATTGCATCTCTGCAGGTTATCATCGCGTGACGACTCTTGTGGTTTTATCGAGTTTGCTTTTTTTGTTTTACACAAAGAGTTTGCTGTGAGTGAAGGTCAGGTGGAACCCGTTTTTATCCAGCTGCTATAAATATGAACACGTAAAGGAGAAATGAGTTCATGGGGAACAGACCAAAAACAGCTGTGCACAATACAGAGGAGTGGAGGGAAAAAAGAGTCCAAAACCAAAAAACAACAGTTCAGGAGGTCGACCAGGCCTCAGGGCAAAACTCAGAGGCTGAGGCTGGCTCAGCCTGGAGGTGGCTACGTGGCCAGCGGCACAGAAGGAGCAGTTCTGGAGGCGAGCCGCGGAGCTGATGGAGACGGTGGAGCTTGGAGGCCAATGACATGGCCAGACGAGTAGACAGAGAACCAAGGGCGGCTTTGCAGGTGGCCGGCGACGGAGACAGGGGCCTGCTGGCTTGGGCGCAGCAGGATCAGACGATGGAGCGGTGAGCTATTTGTTGGGCGCTGCACATGGCAGACAGCTGGCTCAGCCAGCAGTGGTGTAAGGAAGCCAAGAGACACTGGAGGCTGGGCCTGCTCTGCGTAACCAGCTTAAGAACACGGGACCGAGTTACACCAACAGAATCATTAAAGAGTCTTTTTATCTGCTGGATCAGAACCCCCCAAACATGTTCTTTTCACAACTGGTGGGCACAGAAAAATTTAATCGATTTTTTACTTGCTGGCTCAGAAACAGAGGACTCCATTTTGTTATTTGTCAGTTCGAGAGCAAAGACAGACTTGATAGTGACTGGCTCTGACTTTTGTCAGACGGGAGGGGGGGTGGGGGGGTGGGGGGGCATCTGCCAAGATGGGCTGGGGAGAGAGAAGAAAGACAGAATAAAAGACATGCTGTGGAAAAGACCCAGAGATTAATAACAAGTATGATTCAATGCAGAGAGGTCCATTAACATATAGTGAGTGAAGAAGAAACACTCAGTGCATCATGGGAATCCCCCAGCAGTCTACACCTACTGCTTAACTAAGGGGGGATTCAGGGTCACCTGGTCCAGCCCTAACTATATGCTTTAGCAAAAAGGAAAGTTTGAAGCCTAATCTTAAAAGTAGAGATAGTGTCTGTCTCCCGAATCCAAACTGGAAGCTGGTTCCACAGAAGAGGGGCCTGAAAACTGAAGGCTCTGCCTCCCATTCTACTTTTAAATACTCTAGGAACAGCAAGTAAGCCTGCAGAGTGAGAGCGAAGTGCTCTAATAGGGTGATATGGTACTACAAGGTCATTAGGATCAGATGGGGCCTGATTATTTAAGACCTTGTATGTGAGGAGCAGGATTTTGAATTCAATTCTGGATTTAACAGGGAAACCACAGAGCATGACTGGCTGACGTGACAACGACCAGAGGGAGACTGAGGACATAAATACTATCAGGGACCAAGCAGCCAAAAACATGCAAGCACAGGTGTCATCTTCTAAAAATGGGTTTTATTATACCCCCCAAAAAGAAAAAGTTACTACAAAACCTCAAAATAATGGAAGCAAGCTATTTTAAGAACTAAGTGGGCAACCAGACATAATTCTACTCCAAAAACGACAATATTTTGCAAGATATCATAACTCAACAAACTGACCTCCACAATAAGAGATAGCTCAGCTTATATAGTAACTGAATGAACTATTTAAAGGCGAAAAACACAGAGACCGTAGCTAAACATGACACAAGAAGAAACCCTGTTCCCCTTGTGTGGTTAAGTCCATTTTGTTGGCCTCTGCACTTAAACCCGCTCCATCCTTAGCATCCTTTTACTCAAATCAGGAAGGATTGGAGCACCAACCAGGTACCAGAGTAATTCAGTTGTGTGATCGCATGCAACCATCACCATACACAGAGGATAACGAGGGAATAGACTACAGGTGGGAACACAGCTGAAACTGACTAATGAGACAGGGGAAGCAAAACTGAACAGGATGGAAGACTATCAAAATAAAACAGGAAGTAACAAACGCAGAGACGCAGGCAGTGACACACGGGCTAGCCACTAGAACAGGGGAGAAACAGACATGGACATGAGACTATGACAGACAATGAACAGAGCAGAAATCAAAAACGATTAATGCAAACTCAGAGGCACTGGAAGATGGCATGTTCAGAAACTAGAACATAAACAAAGAACAGAAGCTCCAACCCAAAACTCATGATAACATAGACAATAACATATTTGGGAACCTCACATCATTCTCTTAAACTTTCAAAAATAAGTCCAGAACAAAAACTCAAATTCCTGGGTTATAATTTGAGATAAAGTACAGAAGCCAACATGCACTGGTCAAACAATAAAGTTGTTTAAAATATTACAAGCTGCTGTTTCCAGTCAAAAAAAATGATTTCCAGATATTAAAACAATGTGCTGGTTGCTGAAACGTTTTCTTTAAATGCATCAGTGACAGACAGACAGCGAGACCTTCACTTGACTAGGTGCATCCTGGCTGTGTTTACAGCAGCGCTGCGTTCACTGTAATCAAACTTTAGAAATGAAGAGCTTCCTGTTTACTTTAACCTTCCTTTAACTCAAACATCTGCAGGGGTTTGTTTTTCCTTCTTCAACTGTTCAGGTCTGAGGCTGACTCACAGTTTCCCATCAGGCGTTTAAACTTCAGCACTTCTAGAATTCAGATTTTTTGTTGTGTCCATGAAGGTATCACAATCAGTAGCTTGAGAATACATGGCGGTAACACTAAAATATCATTAATAAATGGTAAATTGATAGTTAATTAACCTTTAGTTACTGGTTATGTACTCTAATTAAACAATGAAGTGATCATTAATTGTGTAAACCAGATCCAACTTTAGAGTAATATCCACATAATGTCCACATGATGTTTATAATATCTGTTTTAAAGCATGTAGAGGTTGGCAGATGGAGTTCAACACTGAACGTTGGTGTCCTCGTTTACTTTTACCACCTTTAAGCACTAAAATAGTTTGGATTAAAATACAACAACTTATGAGCGAGTACTGCCTCCCTATTGGCTGAACCTCAGCATCACGGGACAAGCAGCAATGATGATGATGCGTGTCTTTCACGTTGTGTCTTCAGTGCACTTTTGTTCTGTCCTTTCCAACTTACATAGTTGGGGGGGGGGGGTGTCTTTTATTTTGTATATTCTCCATGTGTTCATGTCTTACTTAGTGGTTCTATTAGATTTTTTTTTTGCATTTCAGTGTTTAATAACAACATAAAGAATCTCTGTGTTTGTTTCACTAACAATTAATTTACCGTTTGTTGCCAATTTTTATCATAAAGTGTTGAGACTGAAGAACAAAACGTGTCAAACACATCTTTGCAGGGTTTTCTTGCTGAACACCAGCTTGCTGTTTTATTTCAGGTAATTTTCAGTTTTATTGAGAACATTTACAGCCTCACAGCTGCTGTTTAATACAAAAAAGGATCAGAGGAATTTTCTGCTGCTGATCAAATGCATCCACGGTTTGTTCAGTCATTCTTGTATCAGACTTTGGAGGTGATAGGAGAATCATATTTTGCACATAATTGTGTAAATGCATTGGGAAATACTATTTCTACATATGCAAGTTCAGTTCCTGCCCTTTTTTTAACCTCTTTGCTGTAAACCCTCAGCTTTACCCGACTGTTCCAGTGATGGTAAATTCTTTTAAAAAATGTATCTCCTTGAAAAAAAGCATTCCCATCAGACAGTCAAGGCCAAGGCGCAAAGGCCATTTTGATTTGCCAAACTTCCTGCGTGCATTTTTCCTGAAACAGGAACTGAGGTTTGATGATAGCTGGAGGAAATATCAGGATTTAATTCCAGGCTTTGCGCTTGCTGCAGAAACTGATGATTTTCTTTTGAAGCTCTTCACTTGTTTCAGGTCTGTCAGCGTGCTTTCATTTGATGTACAAACTGGTCTTAACCCGTTTTAATGCCTGTGTAACAGCAGCCGTTCATCCTGCAGATGGTCTGACTGCAGCTTTCTTTAATGTGTTACTGGATTTACTGGTGTATAAACTTCTAACAGGAGCCAGTTTGAACACCAGTGAGTCACGGTGTTTGTTCTCTGCTGGAGGTTTGACTCATTAAATCAGATCCTGACACACATTCAGGATCACAAACAAGCCTGGAAATGATTTTGTACGCTGGTTTGCTCCACAAACTGCTGACGTCTCACCGACCTGGAGCAGTGAGGACGGAGGGGGTCGTGCGCTCTACAGGCCGTGAAAAACTCAGCTCAGGTTTTCAGATTCTCTCTCTGTTCTTTAGTTTTTCTGCCTATAATTTTCCACCTTCCTCTGTGTTTATAGCAGCAGGTAAAAATACATGTAATTACTGTAATAACACAGTAAAACTGTGTGCATTTGGCAGGAAGTCACAGCCTCACAGAATTCTGTGAATTAAATCATATTTCTGGTGAATCATCATTTCGAAATGTTTGCCTCCTCTGTCCTCCTCACACTGGAGTTTAAACATTCAGCCTCCCAGCAGTGCTTCTGATTGGTCAGTGACATTGTTTGTTGTCAGCAGCTAAACATGTTGCAGGCTTAAATCTCCTCCTCCCCCTCATTATTTCCACAAAAGTTTCACATGTAAAAGTTGTCTAATCATGTGCGTCCGTGTTATCCGCATGCAGATGGCAGGGCAGGTTGGCTGCTCATGTCTGCGTTGTTCGAAATGACTGCAAAGTGTTGTTGTGAGGGTCGGCACAGTTGGCTCAGAGTCCGCTGGCAGAGTCCTGAATGGATTTATAATGTGGTAAAAACACTGTTGGCTGCGTGAGGGTGAGGGTGGTGGGAGGGAGCACGAGGAAGGGAGGGTGGGTTGGGGGGGGGTAATGACTTCCAGCTGCCTGAGGCTGAGCAGAGGTGGATGTTTGATTTCTACGCCATCAGAAACTGTGGCCTGCTGAGCCCAGCATGTTCGAGCTGGACTGAATTAGTTTAGTCATTGTTAATAATATTGTTAATAACTGTTTTCATAAAATATATTAGGGGGGTCCCTGCAGCCCAATTTCTTCTGCTCAGTTTTCTCTGCTTTAGTTTGCAGGACTCAGATGTCTTAATTAGTTGGACTGAACGTGCTCGAAGGCAGATTTATCAGCTTGAGCTCTTTCCTGTATGTACAAGCGGAGAAGTAATATTAGAACAAGGCTGATAACAATATTAATGGATTCTGATCTTTTCCCCCATGCTTTGTTTGGCGTATGCAGGAAACATGATATTGTCTGGTATAATGTTGCAGTTTGATTGATGCTCACCATGAAAACACCTCCTCACTTCCAATTTGTGCCTCCTACAGGAAATGTATTTTTACTTCTTGCATGTAAGTGTTGCCATGATGTCAGAGACGCAGTTAATTCTTTAAAGGAACAGTCAGTCATTTTTTGAGATAGAAAACCATGTTGTGCTCCTAAATATTTATTGATTAGCGTGTAATTACATTTTCCAACCAACGGATGCAATTTCATTAGCTTATAATTAATTCATTAAAAATAAATAGGACAGAGTCCTAGTTTCTGGAAGCTGCCATCTTCAGATGGCTGAGCTGGACCTTGCCATTCTGCGAGATCAGCTGCAACGGTGAAGAGAACTCGTAGCCATTCATGTGCTGTGTCTGCACCTTCAGACTCAAGATTTGAGCAAACACATAGGAAAGAGACAGCGCCAGCGGTATCAGGATAAAATGTCATCTTCTTCCTCCACACCTCAGCCTTATCTCCTGAACCAAAGTCAAGGCTCTAACACACAAAACATGCATAAACATTCTTATTTATTCCTGATAGTATCCCAATTACTTGTTGTCAGCAGATTACACGTGTGACCCTCCCATCTCTAAACAACCGACTGCTTGTTATAAGCTAATATTATTCCAGCTAATGTTAGGCTCAAATGTCCTAAAAATCACACTTTCCCTCCAATGAAGTTTGAATACATTCTCACATCATATCATTTTATTGGCTCAGTGTCAGTCCAACAATGTTAGAGCCACTTCAAAGACAGTTTCACTAACACTGCGGCAATAACAGCAGCACTCACCAACAGAAAATCTGATATCCTCAACAACTCGCTTGAGTATCGCCGTCATCTTTGACTCATCTTTGACTCCTTTCACAAAGATTTACAGCCTCCTCCACAGTAAACAGATGTGGTCACCAGCTGAGGTAAACAGAGGCGACAGATGAACAGCAGCCAAAGTTGTTTGTCCTACAGTGGCCACCGTAGCTAGGATTATGCACTTGAATATGGAGGGACAAGAAAACCAAATTCAGTTGCCTGTAATCTCCACTCTACTGACGTCTAGTAAAAAGGTTGCCGTATGCTCCACTGCCACTTGTTTCTGTTAAATAACCTCCAGGCGCTGAAGCCACTTCTATTATAATATTCTGTGCTATACTAACTCGAAGTAACGTAAGGAACATAGATCGGTCCACCCACCACTGGGGCAGCATTCTAAGTAAAGATGCCAGGACTTCCAACTATCCGGCCACCCTCTTTAGCTCTCCCAGGTGGATAGTGAGGTGTATGTCATTCAGTCTCTCCAGGATCCTCCCCAGTGCCTCTTCTTGATTGAATGTTATCAAGAAGCATCCTAGACAGACGCCTGAAGCACTTTAACTGACTTCTTCCAGTGTGGAGAATGGAAACTCTACTCTGACCTCCTCCGAAAATTCAAAGGTGAACCCAGACACCCGTCAAAGGAAGCTCAGTACTGTTTGCATCCATGATCTTATCAGTGGAGGGGTTTGTGGGCCTGAGTGATCCCACGAGGTAGGTTATGTTTTCAATCCTGGTAGGTCTCCCAAGGCAAAAAAGCCTTTGATGAAAATATCTACCTAGAAACGTCGTTCAGAATACACTGAAAAAAAGGGATTGGCCAACTCTTGGATTTACGTAAACATCTTGCGTGTATTTAACATAAGTGCCTCATGCTTTAAAGTTAAGTGTAACTATATAGTGTAGAAACTACATGATATGCAGAGAGGCTAGATTAAATTGTTCATATCATGTTCGAGTGAAATGAGTCAATAACTTTCAGTCTTGTACGCTTTGGATCGTGGTTTCAGGAAGGCATCCATCTCAGTCAAATCAAACAAATTGGGTGGTTGTTACATTAAAAAAGTCTAACTTGTAATTTAAACACAATAATATCATGTTTCTATAAACGTAATTAAATCATGAAGGATCTGTACGAAATTCAACAACTTAATTTGTTCTTGTTGAGATGACATGGTACAATCTAGTAAGAGTGGTTAGTTGTTGGATTCATGAAATTCACAAGATCGCACGAGATGTCAAACTGCAGGAAAATCACTGGAGTTATAAGAGGCAGACAATTACACACACACCACGTGTATGCTATCGCTATTTAGTGTGGTTTAACCTGTCAAGGACAAAAACGTACAAAAAAATTCTGCATCAAGCCTTGAAATCATAGCTTTCCTACTTCTGTTAAGTCTGGATTGGTGGCATGGTGGTTAGTGCTGTTGCTTCACAGTAAGAAGATCCTGGGTTCAAATCCACAGTCTGGCTAATTTGCACTGGTTTCTCTCTGGGTATTCTGGTTTCTTCCCACAGTTAAAAGTCATGCAGTTGTTAGAGTTAGGTTAATTGGTGATTCTAAATTACCTGTCAATGTAAGTGCAAATGGTTGTTTGTGATAGACTTATGAGTTGTCCAGGGTGTACCCTGCCTTGTAACCTATTACTTCAGGGTTATTTCCCAGCCCCCCTGCAACCAGGATAAAGATAGGAGGATGGTAGTTGTTGTACATCCATTCAATTTCTATGGTAACCAGGATCTAGACTTTGTTGAACATTATATAATATGAAGACAACATGTAGTATTTAAGTGACCAAGTAGTATTGGGGTAAAAGTTATTGAATAGTGTTGAAATAAAATGACAAAATTGTGAAGGATTAAAATATTCCAAGAGCTCAACTTACTTCATCTTAACATGTTTCAATCGCGTTTTATGAACACAAAATGCACAGGTTTACTGAATATGAAAAAGTTGTGTTGTTTAAGTTTCTGCCAAAGCAAAACATTTGTGTGCAACCGATGTCCACTATTGAATCAAGTAAATCCAACATGGCCTTTTTTTCAGTGTAGGGACACTTTGGTCCCGCTCTGAAGCCAGGCCTGGGTGAGGGGCTGATAAGTTAGCACATGGCCTCCAGTTATTGACATAACTGTAACGCAGCTATTTCTTTACATTCTTTTTCTAATTTTATTCAATATAAATAATGTTTTTAAAGTCACACAGTTTGTAACATCTGTGTGAATTATGAGAGAATATTCGATGCCCATGGCTTCATTCCTTATCAGAGAGTAATAAAAGTATTACGTTAGTTAAAGCTGTTACAACACATCAGAAAACATGATGTTCAATCATAAGTTGGAGTGAGGAGGTTGTGATCTTTCACAGCCAGCACAGAAAGTGTTTTTTTAGACTCTGGGCTGCTGGGTGAACCAAGGCTGTGACATTTCTGTATTTCAAAGTCTGCCACAGAAGAGAAGGCTTTCTGCTGGGACTCTATGGGTTTTTAGGGCTTCTTCTTTCTAAATGACAAACACAATGTGTGATGAGGTCTGAAAAGTTTAGTTTGGTGATGTGGTGGTTTGGTTTTGTGGTTTGGTTTGTGGTTGAGGTCTGATCTGGATGCAATAACCAGAACATGAAGCCTACATAGTTTCTTTTCCACAAACTGAAGGTGATTAATGTTCCCTGGATCTTTTCTGGACTGATGAATATGATGCTAATGTCGAGGAGGAGGAGAATCATCTGCTTGGTTCAGAATCTCCACTGCTCTGTTTCAGCCCGTTTCTGCATTGATTCTTACACCTTAACCTCTGCAGCTGCAGAAAAAAAAAGATCCTGAAGGAAGTAAAATAAACAAAGGGAAAGCAGAGGGTGGGGGTGGAGGTGAAGAGCTGAGTGGAAAAAGCAGGGTGAGGGTTAACTGGGGCCCCAGGTATGTTCTCCACCCCCAGCACTGTTAGCTCAGTTTAGATTAGCAGCCCTGCAGCAGACTCAGACTAAATATGCAGCTATTTCGGTTAAGAGGTTGATTCAGCTTGAACTGAATCAGCCTCTTAGAAACATCCTGCACATTCACAGAAACCTGCAGCTCACAGCAAACTTCATAAACACCTCCAAACTTTGGCACCGAATGTAAGGGAGATCAGACAGAGCGGAGACTGGTCGGTTTGCTGAACACTTCAGTTAAAAACAACAAAGAGCTTCTGATTGGTGTTTGCCTCATCGGGTAGTCAGATGTTCTCCTGGACGGACTGATGCCTGTTTCTGGTGTCAGATTAACACGCTCGCTGATCCTGATACTGATGAAGACAAACACAGGTCTGGATTCTTAATAAAACAGGAAACAAGCTGATTGATTCACTTTGCACTGCATAGCTAATAAGTCAAATATCAAAAAGAAAAAAAATCTGAATTAGGGCAGAAAGCAGGATGATGACAGTCTTAGAAAATTCAGTTTAAACTGCAGAAACCAGCCTTAGAAACCAGAAGGAGACCTACAAAGAGGCAGATAAACAAGAGCTCAAGTTTCATCTCAGCTTTCAAGGACATTGTGCTTAAATTCAAAGCAGATCATCCGTTTTAGCGAACAGGGCAGTTCACCCTAAAATCAAATATGTGCGCTGGTCTGTAGAGCTGTTTATCTACCTCGATGAGTTCTGTGTCAGTTGCTTGGTGTGAGTTTTTGAAATGCAGAGCGCTTACTGACTACATCCGCCAACAAAAAGAAGTGTGCAGCTGGCTAACGTTGTCAATCAGGCATTTTTTTAGGAATTGAGTCATAATTTCTGGGAAGAAATGTTACTGCTCAGTATTATTTTTGTAATTTGTTAATCTTTAGTTCTATTATATAGACATGCCTCCATCCGCTTTTCTAACAGCTTGTCCGATTTGTGGTTGCAGGGGGACTATAGTCGATTCCAGCTGTCATGTAAAAGGTGAGTTAGACCCTGGACGGGTTACCAGTCCATCACACATCCAGAGTTAGGACGTCTCTTTGAATATCTCCAAAACTGTTAAAACAGACTTAATCTTGATGGACAAATGTACTTGCAGGATGACAGAAAATTATTTAGTTTAATTAGTACTAACAAATTACTGCTCATAAGACAAGTAGAATACTTACAGTCATATGAAAAAGTAAACCCCATGAGCAGCAATAATTTCAAGTAATGATTTTCTGTATGACTTTGTCGGTCTCTTACATCATTGTGGAGGAATTTTAGCCCACTATTCTTTAACATGTAGCTTCAGGTCATTGAGGTTTGCAGGCATTGACTTATACTCAGTCCTGTTACGATCCTGCCAGAGCTTTTTATTCAAGTTAAACACTTTGGTATACAAAGGAGTCCATGGTTCACTCAGTGACTGCAGGGTGTTCAGGTCTTGTGGCTGTGAAACAAGCCCAAATCTTCACCCTTCCACCACCGTGCCGACAGTTGGTATGTGGCATTAGTGCGGATATCATCCAAGCATGATGCTGTGCATCTCTAAGTTAGTTTCGTCTATCCAAAGGATGTTCTTCCAGAAGAGGTTTTTTCAGACGCAACTTTGCAAACCAAAACTGTGCTGCACTTCAGAGAAGAGGCTTTCTCGTGGCAACCACTCTGAACAAGTCTTTCTCCAACCGCACTGACATTAACTTTAACATTTAAAATGCTAACTGATGCCTGTAGAGTCTGATATCCAGTTTCTCTGAGCTGCCTCGTCTGACCTTGGGGTGAATTTCTGGTACATTGACTTCTGCATTTATAGAGATGCTCACCTGCCGATGATCAGTTAAACAAGTGCATCTGACCAGCAGCATCTGCCTCTTAATTCCACTTAATACCTCTGGAAGCAAAAAGGATGTTGTTAATTTTTCACAGGACTGCATAGAGTCCTGTGAAAATGTTTTTTTTTCATATGACAGTGAAATTCCTGCACACCAAATCCTAAAACATGACTTTAGAAAGAGCTCTTTGTCAGCTAAGGAATGTTTTTGGAGAAGAGCACACATGAGAAAGAGTATGTACATTGTGTATGTACAGTATGTATGTGCCAACAGCTGTTTGGTGGTTTCTGTCCTGACTGCAGCTGAGTATGTTCACGTTCCTCTTTGTCAGTGCCCCCCACCCCCCTCTTCACTCCCCCTCCTGCTGAAATCTGTCAGTCACACACAAATGTTTCCACCTCCACTGTTGAAATTTGGTTAATTTGTGGTGGTCGTGTTTCTGGCAAAGCAGCGAAGCTTGGAATTCCTGACCCACTTTCCACTGCCGCACATTCCCCAACATTCCCAAGCATTCCAGAAAGCCAAGATTGATATCAGTCAACAATCAATCTGAAGCAGAGGACGGAGAGCTGGATTCACGCTGCATACCAAAGGTGTTTAGATGATACACGCTGAGCTGAAAAATTAATTCAGAAACTGTCCTCATGTAAAGCAATTCAGTTCTGATAATTCACTTCACTCTCACAGTCGTCTGCACGGGTGGAAGATTGATCCGTAAATGTCACTTTCAGTGATTCTGGATCCACAGGAAGACCTGCTTCTCATGTTAAAGTTCATTTATAGTAGTCACAGTGTTGCTCTACACATCATAATGATCTCATTGTTAACGGGACTTTGGATCTCTCAACTGAACTGGTTTCTGATGCTTTTATTTTGATAAGCTGAAAACCTCTTCTCTCCTGATTTCTCAGTAACAACATCTGTCAGTGGCGCCGGTATAGCTCACCGAGTCGAGCAGTAAGGATATTGCAGAGGTTCAGGTCCACCCCGAGGCCAGTTACTGGATCTCTTCCTCCCCCTCTCTCTCACGCTCAGCTTTCCTGCTTTCTCTCCACTGTCTATTCTCAATTTAAAAAATAAAAATAAAACGTATTTCATAACATGATAACGATTGTTGTTTGAGCTCCAATAAGCAGGCTGAAGGCAACAAAGAAGTGCAAAAAAAGTGCAGTGTGTAGAGCGGCCACTTGAGGCTGTCTCCAGTGGGTCAGTCCCCGTAGACTCCCATGTTAAAATGTCTGACTTTATAGCCTGGTAGAGGTAATTTACCAGTTCGTAATAGCTGCACAGCATCATTTTAATATAATGCTCTCATGTAAATGTTATTAAAGCTTTGAGTTATACAGGATTGGGAGTGATGATTCTTTGACTGACAGCTGGACCAACAAATAAATTGTTACTCAGCATTAATTATCAGGCATTTGTGTTGAGTACAGTTTGTTTAGCAAGCTTCTCACCCAAATATTGAAACAACATGCTAAAGCTGACATTTCAAAACAAAGCCAAAAACTAATGGTCCTGTTGTTTAGCCAGACCATTAGTTATTATATACAGTCTACAATGTAAACACATGTGAAGAAGAAACACTGTGAAAGGTCAGATCAAACACACTGTAGATGTTTGCACTGTGAAGATAAGGGTGGAAAATTAATGTAATGACCTTTCCTTCATTTCTTCTTTTTTTCTAAGACAAACAGTGAGAAGAAAAAAGATTTATCGATGGCAGACATCTCGCGAAAACATGTCTTGCACTTTTTTTTTCTATGACCTTTGACCCAACTGATAGAGGTCAATAGCAGAACACCGCAGGAGCTTTTCTGTGGTTTTACAACTGCACTATTACAGGAAACTTTATTGTTCCAGGCAATGGAGTCGCCGGTGCCCAGGGTTTTGTCTGTAGGCATGTTTTTTTTTTTTTTTTTTTTTCTTTATTGTAGGCACATTGAAGAAGTTGATGACTGATAACTGGCTGGTTTATGGCTTGACCCCAAGCACTGACTGCCAGGTGATTGCCTGCAGGACAGGTGATAGGTGAGCGCGCAGGATCATCATCCAGTCGTTCTGAAAGCCAGGAGGTTAACAAAATGAGTCACGCTGAGGCTGCAGACACAGAAAGAAAGGTCTCTTCATTTTAAAAGCAGCTTGAATGCTTTTCATTCCAGGACCCCTGGAAAACAAGATGGTACAGCTCAAGAATTTTTTCAAATCCTAATGAATGTATTTATTGGTCAAAGCTTTCTTTTTTGCACATTTTACATTCTGCTTTCTTCACTCGGCCTAAAACAAGCTTCACCAAGCAGAACAGCACGTTTTCTGACATTTAAAGTTCAGTTTCTTTCAGTGATTGCTGAGGCATTAATGAGGTTTGATAACGATGTGTCTCTCTGTCAGCACAGCAAGAGAAACACTGGGTTTATTTAAGTATAACCAACATTAGTTTCATTTTTTCATAGCCACAAGGATTTGAATTTCTCAAACCATTCACTAAATACCAAAGTGTCTTCTTCAGTGTAACATAATTTTAAGTAGACACTGATGCATCGCCTTGTCAACATGTTGGTTTTCCCGGGCATTTCAGAACGCAGAGAAACACGATACTGAGATCTTCTTCTGCTCTTCTTTTATTATACTGCTCAGATCCACTTTTCAACTGGCTCCGACTGAGAAACGGAGCACACTGAACGGTTGTCCCGACTGTTCAGTCAAGGTTTCCTAAAACTTGACCTGCGTTACTAATGATTTTTATTCAAAATAAGGTCATAATTTAGCAAAAGAAATTTATGCAGCATTAAATAAGACATAAAACTAGTGACTGAGAACATAAGCTCAGCAGGGCAGTGTTTCCTGAAGTCATAAATTAAACAATCGCAGGGTCATTTTCTCATAAACTTTTGACAGTGGGACCTCTTTTTGCATTCAGAGTACTCGCCCCCTGCTGGCCACAACATAGAATGCAGGATTAAGACACTTTTTGTGTTGTATACAAAGTGAATTGACAGATGATTGTATGAGCAGCTTTCTGAAAGTATCAAAGGGCTTATCTGGAAATAATTTCACTGCCTAACTGTTTCACTGTCTTCCCTCAACTTGGACTCACAAGTATCTGCTGCGTCCTCACAAACACAGCGAACGGTTTAGAAACGGCAACTACATTTTTCCAGCTTTCCAGTTCCGAGACTCTCGAAGTGAGTTTTGAAAAAATGAAGCTGACATGGTGCTGCCTTCAGGGTCAGGTGTTTACAGAAACTTCAAGAATGTTAACAGTGCTCTCATCCATTTCCAACTTTATTCTCTTTGAAGACAAACATACTTAATCCATCTTATGCAAACAGCTGTAAACTCTTGTATTTACTGCCGCAGTGCCCTACAGCAACACATTCAGGCTGCTGACAGCTAAATGAGGAGCTGAAATGTAAAATGCAGGTTTCAGATGCCGAATTGTCCCTGTGGCGTTAAGGTGCTGGTTTGATTCCCCGGCAGGTTGAGGAGCAGCACGTTGGGCTGTTCAGTCTGCAGATGAACTTCAGCTTGAGTTTTATTTGCGCATCCAGTGAATAAACAAATATATCAGAGTTTAGATGTGTGCAAGAGAGCAAGGGGAAGAGGTCTGCAGTGGCTGTGGTGGTTGGCACTGCTCTGTTGCTGTTATATTGTGGCTTTTTACATTTTTTTTAGTTCAATTTTAATTTTTTGGTGTGGTTGCTTTGTTGTTGGTCTGCTAGTTATTGTGGTCTTTGGTCTCTTTTAAGTTTTTCGTTTCTTCAGTTGAGAAACCAACAGGCGCTGACACCTATCCTGCAAAACAGTGACTGTGTTTCTCACCTAAAACACACACTCCAAGTGTGTGTGTGTGTGTGTGTGTGTGTGTCCACGTGTTCTTGTTTAGTTTTCCATTCTGTGGTTTGTCAAGTTTTTTTTTCTATTTTCCATCTCTGCTCACATCTGCTGCATACCAACACAAACACACCTCTCTGTTCTCCGTTCAGTTATAAAGAAGCTGCGAAACCACAATCGCATTAAAGACTGTTAAAGCAGGTCCAGCGGATCTGGATGTTGTGTTCTGACTGAAGGTGGAGTTAAGTGGAAAACAAAATAAAAGCTGAGAATAGATGCTACGAGCAGGTCTATTAACTACAGCTCTAATCATACATCGCACTAAATATATAAATAAATGCAGAGCTTCTGCCAGGAAGATGGGATGACAGATTTGGTACAATTTAATGTTGCCCTTAATTCATGCTGTGCTCACACTATAACTCTATTTGCTATTTGTGTGGTGCCACAGAGAGAACAGTGGAGCTGCCAATGTGCAAGTCTGAGGAACGAGGTACAGCGAGACCTTGGGCAGTTTTCTCCTACTTTTATCATGAAAAACAAGTAATTACATATAGTAGCGTGAGAGGACTGAATTACTAGGGGTCCAGTACAATAACTGGTTATTTGTCCTGCTCCATTTTATTAATTTCAGGTACTGGGTACTGGAAGATACCCAAAGAAAGCTATGGTGTTGACCTGGAAAACAATGGCTCAGAGCATCCCGTGAATCCCATTTAAGCTTATGGACATACAACAATAAGAATAATTAGCCCACCTTAATTAGTGGACAGACATAAGTTGAACAGGTAAAACAGTAAATTCACATTTACATGTTTTATTTTTTACATTTATTAATGTACATTTAACTTCTCCAAACCTTCTGTGGATGTTGATGTTGTTTCCACCTACAATGGAGCTGAAGCAACAACTACTGATCAGAACATTTCAATGCAAAACTTAAACACAAACAACAATAAATCTCATTTCATTGACAATTAATTAGTTTCCACCTCCACTAATGGCCACTTGAGGCTCGCTCCAGAAATGAGACCTCCATGTTAAAGTTTGCAGCATTGAAAACGATATTCCAAAAAAAGCTGCTTTGGCGTCTATGGATACTTTCCCCCTTCATAACAACTCTGAGTAGAATGAATGATACATTACTTAGCCTTACGTATTACTTGGCAATGTGTTTGTCCATTTTTAAGATTATCTGACGAATGATATGGCTTACTGTGTGGTAGGTACAGACCGTCCCAGAAGTTTGTGCTTGGCTTTGATAAGTAAAATTGTAGGGAAGTCTTTTACTTCCCACTAATTATCTGGAACCTGTGTGTTGTACCTGTATAGTTTATGGAACCAGTTTGCAATGGAAACCAGTGTGGACCCAGCTTCTCACCTAAGGACAGCTGGCATAGGCTCCAATCCTACCAGAGCCCCGATAAGCAGAGGAAGATGGATGATTGAATGGATGGCACTATAAACTCTCTCTGAGCAGCACATCAGTTTCACCCTCTGTATTGGCACTATGTTAAACTGCATCATTCCTATGAAATGAGAACTTTAATAAATCTAACGAGACTTAGCCGATAAACTAGGACACCACCTTCTTGTCCAAATATGGTCACTTCTGGCTCCAAGAAACAAAAGGTAGTGACCAAAGTGCTAGCACAGAGGCTTCAAATTGCAGAGTGGGTGACATCATGTTGGCTCCATCTGCTCAGGTATCTCACAGCTAGCTCAGTATGAACAGAGTTGGTCATTCAAGCATAAGGTCAGGAGTTTCTGGGTGTACTTTTTGTCTTGGTATTCTTACTCTATAATATAAAATGATTCTTGAACATAAACTTTGCCTTGCTGGAAAGCCCAACAACATCCAGGTAATGTTGGCACAACTTTCACTTATATTTTATATTTCAAGACTAAAAGCAGAGGAAAGTTGCCAAACTTCTCTGATTAGTCACCATCTGGGTTTCCTGTGTGGTTGTAGTGTTTATCTAATAAGAAGAAGAAGATGAAGAAGAATCTTAGTGCTTTTGTCCAGAGACAGCTCCAAATGTGCAGGAGAGATGGAGGTCTTAATGGTTGAGCATTTTAAAGGTCAGCTGGGACTTTCCTGTTAAAACCACTTGCAGTCTGATTGTACATGCTCAGATCAGTTAAACAGCTAAAGAGGTAAATTAACTTTTATTTGGTTTCCTCCACATAGTGAAGGTTTAAAGGAAATAAAGAACAAACCAGGGACATTATTAACTTTCATGAGCTACTCGATTATTCAAAAGGAAAAGCTTTCAGATTGGCTCTTGTCTGGTTGGTAATGCGGTTCTCTGTTTCTGTGTCTCACCTGAGGCTTTCGCCCAGGAATGTGACTCTGTGTTTAATACAAAACTCCATTTAAAAAGAGACTCATAAAACTGAAAACAGTGGTTAGTGTGAGTGATGGAGTCTGGGTGGTCCGTCTCTCCACCCGGAGAGGGTAGAGCCTGAGGAAGAGGGGGGTCACCACATGATTTATGAGATCTGATAAAGTGTTTTCCATTGTAGAGTCCTCTTTTAGCTCTCTCTCTCTCTCTCACTCTGTTGTTCCTATTAGGGAAAACAGTCTGTATCACAGTTTGGGCAGGTGGTGGCTCGTCGGCGTTCAGCTAAACAGATATTTTTCCGTATGCTCACCGTCAGTATTCCTGTCTTGAGCCAGCGTTGGTCAGTGCTGCCGCTGGTTTTACAGTCAGACGGAGACGTGTAAATTTGCTCTCTGATCTGAGAACTCAGTGTGAGGGTAGAAAGCAGAGAGCTTACAAACTCTGCTTCGGGCTACATTAGCTACTACCAGCACACACCCCAGTCTACCAGCCAAATATCGCTGGTGCATCATGGGTAATGTAGGCTCCTGCAGAAAGAACAGTTCTGCTGCATCTGTTGTCATCGTTTCTGTCTGATGATCACTGTTTTTGACACTTTGCATGAGTCTCTAAAGATGTCAGTGTGGTGATGTTATGTCTTTGTGTCTTTGATATTTACTGCATGACCTCAGACTGTGGACTAAAGATAAAAACTGCAAAGTGCCTCAATCGTGCATTCTTTTTAATGTCCAGCAGGGGGCAACTTCTCTCATTGCAAAAAACGACCTTGGGCTGTAAATGTATGTCTATGAGAAAACAACCCACAGCTCCCACCCCCCTGTGCCTGTAGTAAACATTTCCCTAATGAGTTAATCAATTCAAACAATAGTTTTATGTCATTTTTAATACAGCATGATGCTTACTTAGCCAATGGGGGCCTCATTTAGAATAATACAGACAGTAAAGCAGGTTATAATTTTGGGTGTGGCTGCTGTGTGAGTGAGCAGTCGTTACTTTGAGAATGTGGGTGCCCTCAGTTTCTCAGTCAGATGCACTCCTCACTGATGAAGAGTGGATCTGAGCAGGCAGAATGAGGGAAAAAGAAGCAGAAAAGGATCCCGGCAGAGCTCAATATCTTTGTTTTTACAAAGTAAGATATTGAGCTCTGCCCAACTCTTAAATACCCAGCAAAACCAAAATGTTGACAAGGCCATGCATCAGTGTTGACTTGAAATGATGTAAGATTCAAGCTTTTAGTGATTGTTTAAGAAATTCAAAACCCTGTGGCTATGAAAAAAAAATGAAACTAATGGTGGTTATACTTGAATAAACGCAGTCTTGTTCTTGGCCTGTTTGTCTTTACCGAACTTGATGTCAGCACAAAGTCACTCTATTTGGGGAGATTTATTTTAGATGAACTGAGGAAAACGATTTTCAGCTCACTTCATGTAAAAAAAAGTCCGGGGGTCTGGCAGGTCACAGAAGTCGAGCTCCTGTATGAAATAAAGTTGCGTTTGTAGAGACTTTTCTTTGTTGTCTCTGCAGCTTTACCAGTGCCAACTTTGTTCTCATGAGCTCGATCACTAGTTTCAGGTCGTCTGGAATGAAACAGGAAGTTTATTTTGTAAATTATGTTCATTATTGGAGCCAGAAAGGATGCTGAAAGAAGATGTGATCATCTAATAACTTGTTAATCATAAACCATTAGCAATGAGAGTGCAGTGTAACACCTGGTATATATGCTGACCCTTGTCACCTTCATAACTGCTGTATGATCATCTTCGTTTTGCTGTTATTTACATAAACATTTCTACGGGAAGCTCAGAGTTTGTCAGATTATACAGAGATGCTGCAAAAGCTTCAAATGACTTTCTGGAAAAAAAACTGTGAGATAGCTTTGCTTCCTGTTTTGACATCTTCTACACATGTACCAGCGCAGCAGCGAGGTTGGTCCATCTCAAGGACCAGGACAAATGTTGACGAAGTGATGTCACAGCTGGCACACGACACATAAACAAGCAATGACTTGGTTTCACAGAGGCAACACTCAAGTCTGGATTAAACTTGGTTACGAACACAGACAACTGAAGTACGCTTGAAGGATGGGCCCATGTGTAGTTGGTGCATTGTAATGTAAATTCATATAGTGTAGCTTGCAAACCAACTAAGCTCTAAAAAAATGTGTTTAAAAAAGGAAATGTATTTAGTTTTAGTCCATGTTCATTTGTCAACAGAACCAGCATAAGACAGCTGTGGTACACATGTTTACTCTGAATGTCGACATGACTGTGAGTCAGCTGCCTGCGCAAACTGCTGTGACTGTGTTGTAATACCACTTCTGAAACCCCTTTCCCTGAAAAATACCCCCATATAATAAAAATAAGAAGAAAAAGAGTAAAACTCTTACAGAAACGAAACATGTGTAAACAACAAGTGTAAGGAGTAAAGCCATTCTGGAAACAAAGGAAACTAAACTCAACTAAAATTAAAAAAAACAAACAAACCTTATGATAAATGACAAAATTATAAGAAGTTAGATGACCACACTGGGGTCTACTGAAGGGCAGGATGTGTGTAAAAACACTACAACAATGGTCCAAACAACACTGATATAAAGGGTTATCGCGTAGTGAAAGTTAGTGGCATGCTTGTCTATTTTGAGGAGAGCAGATGTTAAACATCCTTTAACCTCAGGAAGTCTGCAGGATGTTTTCTGCTCCGAGTGTCATCAAACGTTCATTAACGTCTTCAGTGTCACGTTACAGGATGCGACTTTTTAAAATTTAAAACACGTTTCTGTTCCTCTGCTTCATCACATAAATGAATGAATCAAACACACATACGCAGGTGTGCATGAGGACCATCGTAAGGCTCCGTGTCCAATCCAGAAAATCAAACATTTACACTGAACACTAATTTCCTCCTAAAATAAATAAACCGGGATGAGAAAACATGAACTTAATCCTGAAACAAGAAGTATTCGGACACTTCGGATTGTTGAACTTTACAGATGTGAAGAACAGCTGTGATTATTCTGCAGGCTCCCCTGCAGAAGCTTAGGAATCGCTGACTTTATCCACTGAAATGTGACCAAAAATCTGCCAGAATAAAGCATCAGCCAGTTAACCACATCTCAAAAAGTGGCCCCACATCCACAAGTCGCCTTATTACCAGCTAACTGCACTTTACATTTACCGAGTAAAAACAGACTTTTTACATTCTGTAGTGACTGTGAAGCGTTCAGAAAGTCTCACTAATCTGAAACCAGCGGAGACAAACTGCAGTGACTTGACTGTCAGCTGAGATTAAATGTTCTTTAAGGGCTTCAAAGGATCCACTGCAGATCAAATTAACATTCAAACAAGCAAACAAGTGTTCGGAATAATAACTCATTAAACTGACAACAAAATCCGGAAAGACACAATCAGATTCAGCTGATTTACATTAACTTTATGTGTGTGTGTGTGTGTCTGTCTCCGAGCGTGTATTCATATCTTTTTGGGGACCAAAAATTGGAAGTTTACTATACTTGTGGGGACTGACAGCCCTTATGGGGACCAAAACCCTGGTCCCCACAAGTTTGAAGGCATTTTTGAGACTCAGAATGTGGTTTTAGTGACAGGGTTACAACTGGGTTATGGTTAGGTTTAGGGTAAGGGTTAGGCTTTCATTTTTCATGGTTAGGTTAGGGTAAGGGGCTAGGGAAAGCATTGTGTCCCCACAAGATATGTTTACCCAACATGTGTGTGTGTGTGTGTGTGTGTGTCTGTGTGTGTGTGTGTGTGTGTGTGTGTGTGTGTGTGTGAGAGAGAGAGAGAGTGTGTGTGTTTGTGTGTGTGCTTAAAACACACACACACACACACACACACACACAAAGAAAGAAAAAACCCGTAGAGGGCAGAGAAGCGCAGTCTGGTCCTTTAAAGCCTCTCTGCGGTTTCACGTTTTC
This sequence comes from Oreochromis aureus, assembly GCF_013358895.1. Lineage (NCBI taxonomy): Eukaryota > Metazoa > Chordata > Actinopteri > Cichliformes > Cichlidae > Oreochromis > Oreochromis aureus. The sequence goes on along the minus strand of NC_052942.1, from coordinate 38,618,760 downwards.
ATCACTGATCCCAGTCCTGGTTCAGGTGTGGGTGCGGGTCTGGTTTCTCCTCGGGCAGGGGCGGAGACAGTTCGGTGGGGCGGTGTGATGAAGAGGAGGAGCAGCTGGTCTCGGTTCAGTCTGTCGCAACGTTTTCTTCTCTTTGTTTCTCAAGGAAAGTTCTGATGGGCCAGCCGGGACCGCGCCAAGCCGGGTTAAAGTGGCATTAAAGGCGGATTAAAGGCGGGGAGCAGCGGGACCCGCAGCGGTCCAGGGGGGACTGGGTTCGGCTTCAGGTCTGATCGGGTCCGGACCATGGGTCGGTGGGACTGACGGACTTCTGAGGAAACTTTTTTTTGTGGCGTTTCCATGGAGATGGGAGTCTTCCCTTCCAGCTGAGGAAGCTGATTAGACTCCGATAAAGTATCGATACTCTGTATTGATCGCGCATTGATCGGAGGGATGGCCGCGCTCCCGCTACTGTTGCTGCTCGTGCTTTGGACCTGCGGACACGCCAAAGGCGCGTTCCCGCTGCGACAGTCATACAACCTGTACACCAATGGACACGCGCACGGAGCCCGCGCTGCCAGCAGGCACAGGTAAGATGACACGTGCACGGAAAGGATGGTGATGGTGATGATGATGAGGTTGGAAATGAAGAAGGAGAAGGTGGTGACGTCAAGTTGTTATGACCTCACCACAGAGGAGTTTTATGTGTGTGTGTTACTGTGACAGGAAGTGCTTACAGTTTGTTAGTTTGATTCCTGGTTCAGTTCTGCAGGTCTGATATTTAAGAGTGAGCCCCTCTGTTGATGTCAGAGGATCCCATGACATCATGCACCTCTTTTTACTGTGTTTCTTTAGTAACAGCTGAAATTAAAGGTGAATTTAAGTGTGTTTTTGATATTTCAGGTCAATGAAATATGACCTGAAAACCTGGAGTTTAGTGTAAGCTGATGTAAAACTTCAGTTTTTGTTTATGAAATGTCTCAGTGAAATGTTTGGTTTAGACATCTGAGATGTTTGGAATTAAAACATTTAATTTGCGCAGACGTTTAATGACAGCTTCATTCTGTCTCTTCCTGCCGTCCTTTCATTACAGACACTGCTTCAGATGACAAACAAGCTCAAAGCAGTTTCTGAATTTCTGTCCACCTTCATCCGTTTTCTGTTTCCACAGAAAAAAAAGTGTTTAACTTGAATATAAACTGACATGCATGAGGAAATCAAACTCTGTAGCGTCAGCATTACTAACACTGTGTATCCACAAAGGCAGAGATGTGCAAACAAAATGACATCACCCACCGGTTTACGATCACCGTGTTGGTGTTTTGGACACAGAAGTGACCACATTTAGGGTGGAGTGGAGTTATCAGCTAAAGCTTGCAAGCTGCATACTTAAAGACAGTATGGCTGCAACTACATCGCACAGATATAGGTAATTAAGTCTACGGAGCATAAAACTAAAATATTAGAAGTTCACTCTCTTGAGGTGGAGCACAATCTTCTTTGATTGGCTGTCTGATTATTGGATTTTTAAAGCTCCAAAAGCCTTCAAAAACAGTAACAAAGTTTGTTCAGTGGCTCTGAGTAGCTGAGGTGAATCACTGGCCTGCTTTCTCTCCATCCACCTGTCAATCTAAGCTTCCGGGGTTATAATAATGTAACTTTAAGCATTAACACAGTTTAAATGTGTCATCTTGTTAAAAAACATAACCCCAAAACAGTTATCACAAACAGGAAAAATAGCTTTAGAGCCTAAAGATGTTTTTTGTATCCTGTTTATTTCTGTTGTAAAGTCCTGTTTTTTTAAATCCAAGGCTATGGGTTGACTCGCTTTAGGAGTCAGCCTCAAGTGGTCATTAGAGGAACTGCAGTGTTTGTCACTTTGCCCTCATTTTCAGCCCCAGAGGCTGGAAACACTTTCTTTTCTTTAAATCTTGAAAGCCATTTACACACATTGTTGTCATAGTGCTTCTGTGATGATCTCAGTAACTGTGCCTCATTTCCACTCTCATCTCCATTCATGGATGGATGTAGACACAAACTTTTTGTTTGTACTGCATGTTATCAGACATGTCAATCTAAAACACAATAATTAGAAACTGTCACGCTTGTTGAAGAAGTGATAAAAGGAAGTGTTTTATTTGGTGGCATCAGGTATGGAATACCAAAGAGAACAAAAGAACTACTGAAGGAAGAAGTAACTGAGGATACCGTCTCTGTAAATTCAGAGGAAAGGACGGTAAACAAGGGACGAAACGAGCATCAGAGCATCCATCCTTACACACAGCTGCACAGAACACATAAATAAAAGCTATTAATACACTTTTTAGGCGAAATTCTGTCTCGCCTCATTTTCATTTCCACTTCACCATATCAGGCTGAACTCGCTCTAAAAAAGGCCACTCACTGCACATTCTTCCTTTATAAATAACACTTTATGTGTGGTTTACACAGCCGGGCCTTTTCTGACCTTCCCGGCAGAGAGGTTTAACTGGCACATCCTCACAGAGCTGCTGACTGTCACTTCACACACATGCATGCTGACAGCTGTGCTTTAAATAGTTCAGAGTATGTGCCCTGAGTGTGTGTGAGGCTCTTCGTGGTCAGTGTGCGTGAAGATGATGTTGGGTTTAAGTGTGGCAGGACTTTAAACTGAGCTTCTTTGAGCTGCGTTCACACTGAAAGCAAAACAAAGGTGATGGCTGATGGACATTCCAGACTCGGACAGGTTTTATGTCAATCAGCAGCTGATGTCAGTCAACGGTGTCCTGCGCTCTCATTGGCAGAGGCTTCAATCAGCTGGAAGTTGGAACAGTTTGTGACTTTGTGTCACCAGTGTTTTTTTTCACCCGTAGTCACAGAATGCCATTGACTTCCAATAGTTTTTGGTCAATGTGAATCTCTTCTAGTGTGGAGAAGACTTTTTATACCACTGCACCCCTTCACAGAAGCTCTTGGAACCTCAAACCACACCCACAACTGCATTTGCATGAATTTTAGTGGATAACAACCGGCAGGTGTGACACCGGGGTCCTTGTCTGGTTTTCATGTGTATCATTGAGCCATTTTCTATGATGGTAACCTCCCCACTCGTTTTAGGGTCAGTGGAGGAAGGAGTACCCACTTGTTGTGGGTTCTTGGGTTAGATCTTGATGCTTGTCAGTTAAAGTTGGAGAGTGTGAGCACAACAAATGCCATATGTAACACTTTCCACATCAGAGTGTTGTATATATACATAAATATCAATCAGAAGAGTGAGTAGAAAGATTGATTTTTAACACTGTCGCTTGATGTGAAAACAATAATTGCTGAAATATTTTGTCATTGGTGGGGATAGTGTTACCAACCAAGGAAAGTGGAAGAGAGATAGAGGCAAACATTTGTGGCTGAGTGGGCTTTTCTAACCAAAGCAGTCGCACAACAACAAAGAGAGACAGCTGAGATGTCGCCTGCTCACTACGTTCTTATAAAGTCTGGTGTTTAAAAGCAGCTCTCGCTACGTCACTGGACTCATTCTGCCAGATCTTTTGTCTTCAGTGGAGTTGAAATGCAGACAAACAATACTCCCTGAAAAAGAAACTTCTTGAGAGAGAAAGTTTTGGATGGAAAAACAACTAATGAAGGGGGAGAAGGGTGAAGAAGTCTTTCTGCTCAATCCTTTTCAGTTTAGTTATGAACTGAGCAGCTGGGCAGGTTTCCCATGGATTCTTAAATAGTCATAAAGCTCAGTGAATTCATTCATCTAAAAAAAGACGCCTTGATTTATTTCGAAAATGTCTTAAATCAGCATTTGAAGATGTGGGAAGTTGAATTCTATGAGTATTTTTTTATCAGGGAAATTAAAATCTCTAAATAATTTTTAATAGCTATAATTAACAGAAAGTGACTTGCATTAATGACACAGATCACAATGGGTGAACCAACAACATTTATAGTTTGTTTTTGGATATAAAACCATGTTTTTTAATATTTAAGCCATAGTCCGAGATCCCATCAGCTTATTGTGGATGCTAAGAGCTTCGACGAAATCGTAAAAAAACAAACATATCTGTGGGATGATGTCACTTTCTCATTCCTAAATCTTACTTGCAGGAGAGCTGGTCTTAAATTTAATTCTGAGGGGTGTTAAAGAGGACTTAAATCTAATCTGCCTCGAGCTGCAGGATCCCTGTTTTCAAATGTTTTTCGTCTTCCAGGTGAACTGTTTATTTAACTGTCAGCATGGTTTCATTGGCCGTGAGTGTTAGCAGCTCACACAAGTGTCTCCAGGACTAATGGAAAAAGGATAAATAAGTTTCCATCTGGAGCGATCCTGACTCAGATGTCACGGCAGCCTGAAAGCTCACGTGTTAGCTTCTTCCTCTTCTTCTTAAAGTCATTTTCTTCCACGGGAATCAGAGGATCTGCTCAGCGAGGTGAAAGTAGTGTTGCGTATGAAGCTCCGATTTGGTGAACTTTTTACTGGGGTCACTCCTGTAAGCTGAAACACTATAAAACTAAACACACGATACACCACATAAAAGTGCAATAAACACACAATAGAGCACAGTAAAAAGCATTCCGCCCAGCGAAACAGGCAGTTAAACCCTCAGTTTGATGTCGGCTGCTAAAAAAATACCAACGTGAAACGCAAACTCTGAATCTCTCCTGTGGAGTTTGTGAAGCTGATAAATCAGCTTTTTTCTGTCCGGCCTGTAGAGCTGAGACGCACGGGGGCAGAAATTAAACCAACCCACTCCGAGGCAGGAATAAAAAGGTCAGAGGTGGCGTCTGTCCCGACACGAGCAGCATTCACTGACCTGCAGATGCAGAGATAACATGAGATCTGCCTGAGCTCCAGTTTCCCCTCCATCGTTCTTTATACCAAGTTTTACTTTTGTTTTTACTTGTGTGTGCCATCTTTGCTGGTGTTCATAAAAGTGTGTGTAGATTTATACATCTCTGTTTGTTTCACTCAGCAGATTTATAGATGACGAAAAGCCAGAAAGCGAGCAGTGTCACGGAGCATTGGGAATCTAAAAAAATAAAAAAAAAGAGGGGAAACAACTGAGACTGATCTGAGCAGCTCGGAGACAGACGTCCGGACAGCCTGTCCGCAAGATTCGAGCTCAGAGATTCAAGCTAAACCCTGTACACTGAAGACTTGGTGTTTAGCGTTGTGCTTCGTAAAGACCATCCTAGTGACATCAGCTCTGACTGCCAGATTACTGTAATCCTGACTGCTGTAATCTATTATCAGCGCTGATAACTCAATCTTCATTAATCAGTACCAGAGATGTGATCAGCGAGTCAGCATGTGGAGCTCATAAATCAAGTGTGTTTCAGTTGAGGATAAAATGAGCACATGAATGGAACATCAGTGGGTTTTTTGTGGTAGCAAACGAAACTGATAATAATTTTTGACTGATCAGTGAGTATAAAGTGTTTCAGGTTTTCTATCAGTGCTGAGATCAGTGCTCTCATTAGAACCCGCACAGTCACTGTTTGTTTATTAAGGACTTAAATGACAGACACAGACATTTATTCAGATTTTTACCACTGAAGGTGTGGGAGTGTAGTAATGTGGTCATGAATAAACATGAGCGGCATAAGAAACCACTGCAGGGTTCTGGTTTGTGTGGTTTCTGTCAGTTTCTCCTTGTCTTTGTTGTGTTTTCTTCTTGTGCGTTCCGTGCTTCCGGGTCTCCATCATCATGCTTAGTTGGTCTTCAGCCTTCCTCGCTTTTTGCATTGCTCTGAGAATTAGTTTTCCTCATGTGTCTTTTTTTGTTTTACTTCCTGCTTTCCTTTCCTTTTCTTTGTGATTGTTTGCTGTGTCCCCTTTCACCTGTGTTTGACAGCCTTGTATTTCCCTTAGTCGGATCATCTCTTTATCTTCTCTAGTCCTCCATCAGCTTCCTGTGCTCCGTGTTCCCTGTGGCTGTCTACTTGGTTGGATTTTTGTTACTTTCTGGGACTGTTGTTATCGGCTTTTTCCAAAAGCTTGAAGCTTTAGAAAAAGCCGTCTGCGTTTTAGTCCTAAGTTCAGTTAAATTCTAAGCAAACAGACAAAAATCACAAGAAATGAAAGTAATAAGAAGCTTTTTTACCCAGTGGAAGTATGTGTTTGGTAACCATATGTCGCACAAAGACAGCATATATAGTGCTGTCGTGTTTTTGAATGATGCGTGCTCATTTGTATATTTGATGCAACACATTTCCAAAGAAGCTGGGACAGAAGCACGTTTAACGGCGTGTTGCATCATCTCTTCTTTAAAAAAAACAAAAAAACACTGCATGCTTTTGGGAGCTGAGAGACCAACTGCTGTTTTAGAAGCCAGATGTTTTCCCATTCTTGCTAGGATTTCAGTTGTTCAACAGGACCTCCTTTGTCGTACTTTTCATTTTATAATGCTCCATCTGTTTTCAATGGGTGACGGGTCTGGACTGCAGGAGGGCCAATTTAGCACCCAGATTCTTTTATTACAAAACCATGGTGTTGGAAAACTTGTGGAATACAGTTTTCCATCCTCTTGCTGAAATAAGAAAGCCCTTCTCTGAACCAGCATATGTTGCTCTACATGCTATATATTGCTCAGCATTAACGGGGCCTTCACACATGTGAATGTCACCAATGCCACGATCCCCCAAGCATTCGCGGCTGTTGCTCAGTTGCTGAGCTGTTAAAATCCTCCCCATCTTTGTTTCTGACAGATTCAGCCTCTCTGAGATGCTCTTTTTTGATGCACAGTCATGTTATTAGTTGACCTTATTAACTTTGAGATGTTCTAGCATATGTTTTTTAGCGCAGCACAACTTTTGCAGCCCGTGAAAAGCTGTTGGAAATTCTGCACAGCGTCCCAACTATTTCTGAAATGTGGTTGTAATATCCAGCCCTGACAGGAATGTTTCAGCTGCACTCTAATTTATATGTGCACTAAGCCATAATCCATCCTTATCCTTGGTAGTTTAGCTCTTCGTGGTAATTAACAGCAACTAACCACACTTCCATAACCCCACTTTCGCACAGTATTAAATCCTTCTACTATTTTTAAAGAGAGCGCTATGATTTAAAGACATATGTACACCCTTTAACCAAAATAGGTCCTTAAAAACTCATTTACAAACTAACAGAGCCAAACTGTTCAGATTCATTCTATGAATGCTGCACTGACAATGTGACAAGATACTACAACTACATCGATGCGTGGATCGATCCCAATATCGAAAGTATCGAACCCAATGCTGGTATTGGCATCGATGCTAGCGTGATAGGATCAATACTTTGTTTCTATGCATGTAGCCAGCCGAATTGTTTTTATTTTTTTTATTTATTTTTTTTGAACACATGTACCTCAAACATGCACTGTGAAAAATAAAAGTGTTGACTGTCACATTCTTGGCTTTTTTCTTTTTCTTTCTTTATTTAAAAGCCTACAGTACATTTAAACAACAGAAGGTGACTCAGTGCTTTAAAGACAGGCACATTTACCTTCCAGCTTTAAAATAAAACCCAGTTTCAAAATACATGAAAAGCTGAAAAGTTTGTTTTATTGTGTTAACTCATTGTGGTCTTTAAAGTCTGTTCAGAATTTACAAGTTGATTACAGTTAATCTCATAAATGATGGCACATTGATCTCCACTAAATAAGCTGCCCTTATAAGTTGAAAGTATTGGTATTGGCAGTACTGGCCCTGTATTTACTTGGTATCAGATCAGATGGGATTAACTAGAAGTGCTAAAACCCACGACTACCACTTCTTCCTCATACCACGGGGATTTACCTTCTGCTGACTCTCCTAACAGTTGGAGCAAATATGTCTGGATCACCTTAAATTCACGATGAACCAATAAGAGCCACAGTTTGGCCTTTAATATTGTGAGCATGTGTTTATCACACCGAGTCTCACCTGAATTTTTAATTACTGTAACTGAAGTCTTAATGGAGATCTTTCCGGGGATAGTTGAGATGAACCATGGTATTGATTGATGATTGGTTGCTGTATTTATTTCAACCAAGCAGTCTGATTTACAGCCCCTGATTTCTCACGTAGTAAATGGACATATACTATAATGACTTATGACTACCTTCAACAAGGCAATGATGTAACTGGTTTGCTTGTTATCCAGATTATTCAAAAGTCATGCATGGATTGGTAAAAGTGGTCATTTTGTGTAATATCTTCATAAATAAATGTCACGTTGAAATAAGAAAAAACAGGGACATCATCTTGATGTTCTTAAAATAATATTATCTGGATCCAAGAAATCAGCTCATGTGTGGCGTGGAGGGGATTTTCAGCCTTGGCAGAGGCAGTATACTGCTGTTGTTGATTATCACTTATGACTGCACGTTTAAATTGATCACACACAATCATTTTTGATCACACAGAGCCTGTCAGAAGCGTACATCCAGCTGCAACCACTCATCTTGACCATTGTCATAGGCAGTAACCAAATTCCCTTTTAGGGCATGTATTCTGGCAAGTTTTTCCATGGCAGGACAAATATGAGTTTCCAGAGGAAATCTGCACATTCACGGTGAAAAACTAAGGACTCCTCCATAAACTTTCCCCACACTTTCTCATTCTGTGTCATCCTCTGGGACAATGAAGACTGAGGTCTTTCACAAGTGTAAAGAAAAACTCCCTGGGCTAAAGCTAAAATAAGGCAAAGGTCCAGCTGTAAATCCTTTAACATTTGCACAAATTGCAACACACAGACACGCGCACACATTCAGCCCCCTCCTTTTGGCAGCAACAGCTCTGATGTCATCAGCAAAAAACTGGAAAAACGGAGAGAAAAAACACCCAAATTACTCATTTCCGTAGAATGTGACATCATTCTGTGTGTGTGTGTGTGTGTGTGTGTGTGTGTGTGTGTGTGTGTGTGTGTGTGCTTTTCTCTGTGGACTCTGTGGTTCAAAGTTAGCTGTGGAGGCTGCAGTTGTTTTTTCGGCAGTGCGAAGATAAAACGTGATGAAAAACATGAAAATTTATCTGTAGAAATGTTCGGACAAGATTCCGTTGGTGCTGCCATTTAGCCCCGCAATACACTGCCGATCTGCCCAGGGTGTACACCACCTTTTACCCAGTGGGATAGACTCCAACCCCCTGCAACGCTGAATTGGAAGAAGTGATTAAGAAAATGGATGGATGGATGGATGGATGGATGGATGGATATATGGATGGATGGATGGATGGATGGACGGATGGATGGATGGATGGAAGGATGGATATATGGATGGATGGATGGATGGACGGATGGATTTATGGATGGAAGGATGGATTTCGGAAGGATGGATTTCATGGATGGATGGATGGATGGATGGACGGACGGATGGATGGATTTATGGATTTCATGGATGGATGGATGGAAGGATGGATCATGCTACCATTTAGCCCCGCAATACACTGCCGATCTGTCCAGGATGTACCCCACCTTTTACCCAGTGGGATAGACTCCAACCCCCTGCAACGCTGAATTGGAAGAAGTGATTAAGAAAATGGATGGATGGATGGATGGATGGGTGGACGGATGGATGGATGGATGGATGGATGGATGGACGGATGGATGGATGGATTTATGGATTTCATGGATGGATGGATGGAAGGATGGATCATGCTACCATTTAGCCCCGCAATACACTGCCGATCTGCCCAGGGTGTACACCACCTTTTACCCAGTGGGATAGACTCCAACCCCCTGCAACGCTGAATTGGAAGAAGTGATTAAGAAAATGGATGGATGGACGGACGGACGGACAGACGGACGGACGGATGGATGGAAGGATGGATTTCGGAAGGATGGATTTCATGGATGGATGGATGGATGGATGGATGGACGGATGGATGGACGGACGGATGGATGGATTTATGGATTTCATGGATGGATGGATGGAAGGATGGATCATGCTACCATTTAGCCCCGCAATACACTGCCGATCTGCCCAGGGTGTACACCACCTTTTACCCAGTGGGATAGACTCCAACCCCCTGCAACGCTGAATTGGAAGAAGTGATTAAGAAAATGGATGGATGGATGGATGGATGGGTGGACGGATGGATGGATGGATGGATGGATGGATGGACGGATGAATGGATGGATTTATGGATTTCATGGATGGATGGATGGAAGGATGGATCATGCTACCATTTAGCCCCGCAATACACTGCCGATCTGCCCAGGGTGTACACCACCTTTTACCCAGTGGGATAGACTCCAACCCCCTGCAACGCTGAATTGGAAGAAGTGATTAAGAAAATGGATGGATGGATGGATGGATGGATGGACGGACGGACGGACGGACGGATGGACGGACGGATTTATGGATGGAAGGATGGATTTCGGAAGGATGGATTTCATGGATGGATGGATGGATGGATGGACGGATGGATGGACGGACGGATGGATGGATTTATGGATTTCATGGATGGATGGATGGAAGGATGGATCATGCTACCATTTAGCCCCGCAATACACTGCCGATCTGCCCAAGGTGTACACCACCTTTTACCCAGTGGGATAGACTCCAACCCCCTGCAACGCTGAATTGGAAGAAGTGATTAAGAAAATGGATGGATGGATGGATGGATGGATGGATGGATGGATGGATGGATGGATGGATGGACGGACGGACGGACGGATGGATGGACAGATGGATTTATGGATGGAAGGATGGATTTCGGAAGGATGGATTTCATGGATGGATGGATGGATGGATGGACGGATGGATGGACGGACGGATGGATGGATTTATGGATTTCATGGATGGATGGATGGATGGATGGATCATGCTACCATTTAGCCCCGCAATACACTGCCGATCTGTCCAGGATGTACCCCACCTTTTACCCAGTGGGATAGACTCCAACCCCCTGCAACGCTGAATTGGAAGAAGTGATTAAGAAAATGGATGGATGGCTGGACGGATGGGTGGACGGATGGATGGATGGATGGATGGATTTATGGATTTCATGGATGGATGGATGGAAGGATGGATCATGCTACCATTTAGCCCCGCAATACACTGCCGATCTGCCCAGGGTGTACACCACCTTTTACCCAGTGGGATAGACTCCAACCCCCTGCAACGCTGAACTGGAAGAAGTGATTAAGAAAATGGATGGATGGATGGATGGATGGATGGACGGACGGACGGACGGACGGACGGACGGACGGATGGACGGATGGATTTATGGATGGAAGGATGGATTTCGGAAGGATGGATTTCATGGATGGATGGATGGATGGATGGACGGATGGATGGACGGACGGATGGATGGATTTATGGATTTCATGGATGGATGGATGGAAGGATGGATCATGCTACCATTTAGCCCCGCAATACACTGCCGATCTGCCCAGGGTGTACACCACCTTTTACCCAGTGGGATAGACTCCAACCCCCTGCAACGCTGAATTGGAAGAAGTGATTAAGAAAATGGATGGATGGATGGATGGATGGATGGATGGATGGATGGATGGATGGATGGATGGATGGATGGACGGACGGACGGACGGAAAGGATGGACGGATGGATTTATGGATGGAAGGATGGATTTCGGAAGGATGGATTTCATGGATGGATGGATGGATGGATGGACGGATGGATGGACGGACGGATGGATGGATTTATGGATTTCATGGATGGATGGATGGAAGGATGGATCATGCTACCATTTAGCCCCGCAATACACTGCCGATCTGTCCAGGATGTACCCCACCTTTTACCCAGTGGGATAGACTCCACCCCCCTGCAACGCTGAATTGGAAGAAGTGATTAAGAAAATGGATGGATGGATGGATGGATGGATGGATTTATGGATGGATGGATGGATTTCATGGATGGATGGATGGATGGATGAACGGATGGATGGATGGACAGACGGATGGATGGATTTATGGATTTCATGGATGGATGGATGGAAGGATGGATCATGCTACCATTTAGCCCCGCAATACACTGCCGATCTGTCCAGGATGATCCAGCCGTCCATCCATCCATCAGTCCAGCCATCCATCCATCCAGCCATTAATCCATCCATGCATCCATCCATTTTCTTAATCACTTATCCAATTCAGCGTTGCAGGGGGTTGGAGTCTATCCCACTGGGTAAAAGGTGGGGTACATTATGGACAGATCGGCAGTGTATTGCAGGGCTAAATGGTAGCATGATCCATCCTTCCATCCATCCATCCATCCATCCATGAAATCCATAAATCCATCCATCCATCCATCCATCCATCCATCCATGAAATCCATCCGTTCTTTTATTTTTCTTTTATTTATTTATTTTCTATGTAACCATAAATCAGCCAAGTCAGGCTCGTTGTGTTTTTAGAAGGTGTTGTTTCTGTTTTTAGAGAAACTCTGTTGGGGCAGCGTTTCCCTTATCAGCCTTCTCTTAACTCTGTCCTGCTTTCAGCCTGCTGTAGGTCAAAGGTCACATGCTGTTTTAATTCTGATCATTGCTGATAGTATAAACTCACTGTCAGGAGTCGTGCTCACACTGACTGAAAACATGTCAGCAGCGCCGCTTTAACTTTAGGTCACTGTTACTGTGACGCTCTCTGATTGGCTGTCAGTTGGTGAAAGGAGCCTTTGTCTCTCCTTCGGCTTTACGTCTTCTTGTAAAGATGGGAATATTCTGTGCAGTGAGAAATCTGAAGCTTTATTCATCTTTGCAATATTTAAATACAGTCGAATCTCTGAGTCGACTGTAGACGTGCAGGAAATATTTAGTTTGGGTTGGGTTTGTGTGCTGGCGTCACTCATGCCTTTAACATTACATGCTTTTTTATTGTGGGTGAGGGGTTAACACTTTGTCTGGTGTTTTTGTCTGTATGTAAAATGTTTTTTAATTTCAACTTGAAAATGTCCAAACAACGGAAACTGTATTTTATCATTCCCCAAGTGACTCAAATTCCCTTTAGTTCGATTTAAGATTGACATATGAGTATGTTTGTAATTCAAACTTTCAGTAAAACGTATTCATACAGACTTGTGCTGTGTAACATTTATTTAAATGCCCTCTGTGAACTTATATCTGCTGATAGAATCTTACTGCAATAATAGTCACCATCAGGACCTTGTTATTGTAAACCACAATGTTAAACAGTGTCTCAGATTTGACATTTAAGAAGATGACTGTCTTTCTTATTCATGTGGTTTATTTATTTATTCTCGCCAGAATTCTTTAACAGTGAATCAGATAGACATGCACCATCTGTTGTGTTCCCATACACTAATTAATAATGTCGTACTAATACCGAAGTGTAAATAAGAAAATAAACACATATTTTTAGAATTACATAACAGCCCATTTTTTTCTGGCCAGGGTTCAGAGAGCTTCCACAGTGTGTTGTTTGTTGTTTTAGCAATATGTTCATCTACCAAGAACTTGTCTGTAAGTTTGGTGCTTTGTGTTTTGAGACTGGTTCTTAAAGACCCCTTGGGGCGTACTATGAGGAAAGTTAGACATAGCCAAACTTGGCTGGCTCAACAAATCCTAAAACAGCACTCATAGATAACCACCATCTGTGATAGCGCTATCTGTTAACTCTCCAGCTCTGTGCACGCTCACATACAACATGAATCAACCGGATGCTGTCGACTTCAATCAGAGCTCTGCTTTCTAGCATGAGAAAGGCATTAGAGTGCGTACATTTAAACTTTCAAAGCTCCACATTGTGGTCGTACAGGTCTGATACTGTCTCACATCCTGCTCAACAAGACGTGAAGATAACTAACTTTTTGTCAGAATAACTGAAATTCATTTAACTGATTAAATAGTCTCTCTGATAAACAACCTAATCAGTGCTTAAACCAGTGCTTAATCAGTGTTTAAGTAGCTGCAATATCAGTATCTTCTAGTAGCTGCAATTCCAGCAGTGAAGACTTGAAGACTTAGCAGCAGATTGAGGTCAAGCATGAATATGCATTTATACACGATCACCAACTGAAGACATGTAAATTCATTCGGCAGAGCGACACAGTTTGCACTTCTTCTCCTACCTTTCCTGATGTCTTTCAAAGTTTTTCTTTGGACAGTGGCTGCCTTTTCGCTCATTTACAGTCTGGTCCTTGTACCTGAACATTTTCAGTGAACTTTTTGTTTTGTTTGTTTGTTAATTAGGCCACTTAACTCATAAAAAAGGCTTGTACCTCAAGTGATGAAGTGACAACAAACAGCTAGCAGCCTTTCACAGCCTGTTTCTTTAGTTGTGTCTATGAAAAATTCCAAAGGTAACAAAATTTCACAGCACAAAATAGTATTTTCCTCACCAGCAGTGTGATTTTCAAAGAGCTGTTAGCTGAAAAGATGGCATATTTCAATATGGTGTGCAGTGTGTCCTCAAAAGACAAAATAGGAAACTGGACAAGGGGAGGACAAAAGAATAAGTGACAGGCCTAAAGTGGCAGTGGTATTGGAGATCTGGTCAAAATGAATGAATCTCTTTGTACCCCCAAAAGGTTGATTCTGTTCATCTGGACGTAGCGTTTTCAGTGGGAGAAGCATCTGATTTGAATAACTTGTTGGATGAAGTTGAAGTTGAACACCTTCAACTTCATTGTTTGAAAGTTTGGAGGTCTGTATTTATTATTGCTCTTAACTCATTCTGTGAAGCACTTTGGCATACCTGCGGTTTTTTAAATGTGCTATATAAATAAAATTGTATTGTATTGTATTGTCTTTGCAATATTATTCCACGAAGAAGAGATCAGTTGAAGGAGCTAGATAGGATTTATTGAAATGGACTGATATGTTTAACCTGTAATGTGAGATAGTGTCAGAGAAAAATGCCTGATTTTACCTACTATCAGCTCCAGGATAGCTTTTTAGCTCAGAAATGCGATGGAGATGGGAATACAGACTTCTACACCGGTGCTTAGTAAGAACAATACAGTGGAAAGTCTCGCTGCGATGACACTGTCACCATCTGTGTCCAAATCTCAATGCAAGAATAACAAAGAAGTCCGGAACCACATTGTGGGGCTTTTCAACAACTGTCATCAAAAGAGAAATCAAAGCAAAACCAAAACTGTGCAAGTTTGGGTCCATAGCAAAACCACAAAGCTGCGTGTGCAAGTATGTGCAAGTGAGCAATCCAAAAACAGCAGCACAAAGGAGGTGCTCAAAGAGGCGACCTCGAAGGATCTGTTTAGGTTTTTGCTCTCGCGGGTGGAGTCATTCGGCTTTTTTATTACACCTCGTATTGTGAAGGTGGAGGTCATTTCTGTCTCGTAGTTACACTGAATGTATGATGGAATATTTAAATTACACATTAAATGGATCAGATTGCTTTCTGTTTATTCCTCTTTACATTTGAATATCTCATTATGACTACATCTCATTTCACTGACATACAGACCTGCTTGATTTGCATTTAAAGCACTTTGCGTTACCTTTTATATATCTGGTACATATTGAGCCCCCTCTTTATGTCCTCTATAAAGTATAAATATTTCAACGAATGGTACCTCAGCAGTAAAACAGCATGATTATGGTTCATGAGAAGATTGTTCCTGCTCATCCTTCTGGATTCCAGAGACAACAATTCAACCTAATTACACGCAAATACACAGCACAGAGAGTCTGTCTGCTGCTGATCCGACATGAACGAGACGGATAGAAACTTATCACCACCACACACTAATGACATCAGCACCACGCGCTTAACTTGTCATGAGATTTTACCCACAATGCCATGTGAACAATGAGCGTGTCATTGGATTCGATGACTGGAGCTGTCAGATGCTGGGCAGGATGTTTGACTTATAACCCGCATGGGAACAGAAACAGACAGAAAGCGATCCGACGTGTTTATATTCTTCAGAGGGTCTGCAGGTGTTTGAGCGGCAGCACTCACATTTTCATTTGATGGTTTTTCAGCTTCGCTTCACATGTTTTCAATCAGCCGAGATGGCCAAGAATGCAGACCACAGAGTCAACCGTAGCCTTCAAAATAAATGGATCTATGGGAGAAAGCTGTATTTTCAAAATAAAAGTCCTTAAACGATGGGAAGTCAGCCGTGCAGGAAAAAAGAGACGCTTCACAGGTTACTCAGTGTGCAGGTTTAAAGATAGTTTGTTTTAGAATAGTCTGCTACCGTGCTGCACCACAACCATCGAGAAACATCTGCACATGCTCAGTGCTGACCTCGCTCGACCTTAAACAGATGTTTGTGGTTAAGCCTCTATGCTGCAGCTGACCAAGTGAAAAAAACTAAAAAAAAAAGGTTCTTTCAGAAACAAAAAGAGTAATCCACCCTCAGCGGTGCAATGAGAACATTAACATTAAAGTATAGTCGAATAAGGCAACCAAATATCAAAAACTCCTCTGTAGCTCAAACAGTAAGAGGTGACAGGGCTTGGGTATATTTCAAGTATGAATGAAGTTACCAAAGGAAAGTGATTGGAAAGTTTTCCTTTTATGGTTCATTATGTTTGCACTTTTTAAATTTTGTCCATTTACATACGCCACCAGTGTGAATTTAACAGTTTTTCAAGGTTTTTCTCTTTCACCCATTTGCTCCCATAGTCATGGTGGCGGAGCTGCCATGCATGTGGTTGGGCTAGATTGGGGTTAAACTGCCAACCCTGTGATTAGTGGGCAACCCACTCTGCCTCCTGAAACATGTCTCAGTTTTAAAGACACGCTTGTAAAGACGTGAGGTTACAAAGACCTGCTTGATATAAACCAGTGTGTGTGTGTGTGTGTGAGAGAGAGAGAGAGTGGCAAGTGTACACAGCTGAAAGAGAAACTATTCTTTTATCATATGCTTGGGTATAAAATATATGAAAATACTTTTATGCTTTTGTGGGGAATGCACACAATTTAATTAGTTTATCTAGTCAAAAACATCAAATAGCATCACAACTTATCCGATCATCACCTGCGTCTTATCCAACACTATCTGTAAGAAATATTGCAGAAATATATAGAAATATTATTAAAAGATATTTTAGTTTGTTAGCTGAAAGAACTTAGTCAAGAAAATATTCACCTATTACTCAAACTAACATTTTAAGTTTAACTTAAAGAAGCCAAAAACCGATTATCTTCTCGTTCCATTGATGTCGTGCTGGTTTTGGTTTCTGTTTGGATTCACAACCCCTCCAGCATTAAATTGTAGTTTTTAATTATAGTCTTATAGAGTTTGTGATTCCCGTTTTGTTTCATTATCATTCTAATAATTTTGAGCTTTAGTTCTTGTTGTGTCATTTGAGTTTCTGTGGAGTTTTGGCTACCAGCTTAGATTGCCTCACTTCTGGTTTGTGTCTTCAGTCTTCCCTATCTGTTCCTCTCTCGTTGTCTTATCTTTCTGTGTCTTTGTCCTCCAGTTTTCTTTTGTCTCTGTTTTCATGTTTTATGTGAATCTTCTCATTTCCATGTATAGTGTGTGACTTTTGGATCCCAGTTTAACTTTAAAGGTTAGTTATCGTCTGTTTCCTGTGTTGGTTTTGCTTCCTTGCTCTGTCGGATTTTTCTGACGCTGTGTTGAGCTGTGCCTCCGGTCTCCAGTCGTCTAATCAGCCCTCGGCTTTTACACAGTCCTCTCTTCTGCTCGTCAGCATATCTGCTGTTGTTGGTTTGGGGATTTTTGATGGTTTCAAATTTTGGACTTTGTTACTTTGTGTTCAGTCTGAATTAAAGGCTCACTTTTTGTTATATGCCTGACTTGAGTTCTGTAAACCATGACATTTAGGAACGTTTCCCTTTATTTTATTTTATGATAACGGTATTTCAAGGGAGTGTAGGTTATTTTTATGCTTTTGATGTTGCATCGCTCATGTTGCCAGTAAGATTTGGCTTTCATTAACGGTTGCCCAAATCATGGGTTTAATATTATGTGTAGTACCTCCTTTACAAAGCTCTATTAAGATACTGTTTGTGGGTTTACTGTTAAACATAGCATTTATGTATGAAAGTGTAAAACTGTGTTATGTGCTGTGAGGTCTTGAGGATGTCATAGCACTTCACTCTCAGAGTTTTGGTTTCTAGAGTTTCCATAATTAAAACAGAGATCAGGCTCCTCTCCTGTGGAACCAGCTCCCAGTTTGGGTTCAGGAAACTTCTCTGCTTTAAGATCTTTTTGATAAAGCTTATAGTCAGGACTGGATCGGGTGATACTGAACCCTCCCTTATCCTGCCATAGGCTCAGGCTGCTGAGGGACTTATCATGATTCACTGAGCTTTTCTCCACCTCTAATCATCTGTTACATCCACTACTACATGTCACTGACTTTTGTCTTCTCACTCCTGTGTTTTGTATTCTGTCCTGATTGTTGTTTGTGATCTCTCTGCGCTGCTCTTTGTTCTCTTATCATTCCCACCCCCCCAGCAGGTTGTGAGCCTGGTTCTACTCGACATCTCTTCCTGATAGTTCTTCTCCCTACTGTTGCTAAGTGGGCAGGGGTGTATATAATAGGGGACTGTCAGATTTTTGGGGTTCCCTCCCTGTAAAGCCCATTGAGATGAACTAGCACCGTTTTAAAAAAAGATTTTGAACTGAATTGTACTGATTATTTTTTTGTATAGGTTTTATATTACTGAGATTTGGGTTGATGATCATATATGTTACAAGTTTCAAACCAAACACATGATTATGATGACTGTGTTAAAGTTGGGATTATCTCATTTTGTGACTCTGCTGTTACATTTGTGCGTCTAACAGGAACTGGTGTGCGTTTGTGGTCACAAAGACGGTGAGTTGTGTGGTTGAGGATGGAGTTGAAACCTACGTGAAGCCTGATTATCATCCCTGCAGCTGGGGGAGCGGACAGTGCAGCCGGGTGGTGGTGTGAGTACACACACACACACACACACACACACACACACACACACACACACACACACACACACACACATTGTGTGAATCAGAGTCATCAGTTTGTGCTCATCCTGGTTCTCTGCAGTTATCGGACCTACATGAGGCCGCGCTACAAAGTTGCCTACAAAATGGTGACAGAGATGGACTGGAAGTGTTGCCATGGTTACAGTGGAGCAGACTGCAACATTGGTCCAGCTGGTGGAGTAGGGACCCAGATATCCACCACCAGACCTCAGCCCGGACAGGGAGGGGGGACGACCAGTGGACAAGGTGGAGGAGGGCATAGTTATGGGGGAGGCAGTTCTGGATCCGGACAGTCTGGAGGAAACGCGGGTAAGTGGATTTTCATTTTGTTTTTTATTCATGTGAGAACATGAAGTTCGGCAGTTTAAAGAAAAGCTGTGGCCGGAGTGCATGAAGACAAAGACGCACATCCTCAGTCCATCTGCCGCATCATGAGATGGGATTGAATGTAGACACTTTAAAAACCGGCGGTGATTCCTTTTATGAGAATTCCCAGTGAGATTCTTCCTGTTCTTAGGATCTCACACGGCTTAACATTCGACACCAGACCCAGATGGACTCAATAAAAACCAGAGCTGAAGCAGGAACTCAATCATGCACTGAATCGTTCTTTATTTTCTCTCTTTGCAAACTGCAGCAAACAGCAGCATCCGATATTAGTAGATCAAAACTAATCTGCAGCCTTTGCTCACTTCTTCTGGTGAGAGCCAGTTCACCTCCTAAATCAATCACTATTCAACCAAACGGCTAAAAGCTGCTCGCAAAAAGGAGAAAATGGAACACGGTTCTCAGTAACATAGTGCTGATCACACGTCTCCTTTTTTTTTTAAACAGGGACACTAGCTTTGCCAGTGAAACACCATCATTCTGTGAATGCATTAATTAGTCAGTTAAAGACTTATGATGTGATATATTCATGCAGAAGCATCTATTTCCAAGAGAAGTGAGAAGTGTGAAACTAAACCAAAGCTTGCATTTGTGTAAAAGAAGCAGCTGGTTGTGTGTGACAGTGGTGACTGCTGTCAGGTAGCTACTGCTGGAAATTCTTAGCAGCTGTTTGTTTAATGTGTGAAATAAAAACTGTGAATGACTGAAAGTGTCTCTTGGTGCTGTGACAGGATTCTGTCTATTCTAAAGAACAATAAAAATGGATTCTTGTGAGCGAGTCTAGTGAGAGCTCTCTATGGATTTAGAAATTCTCTCCCACCATCATGTCTGAGGTTAAGCTCCGCCTCTTTCACGTGTCACTGTGAGAGTTTCTGTAACCGCTGCTTCGTTTCTTTCCTTAACGAGCAGACAACGAGAAGATGAGACAGCTGGAGGAGAAGATTCGCAGTCTTACAAAAAATCTCCAGGACCTTCAGTCCACCATGAGCACCATGAATGAGCGCTTACAGGAGGAGGGCGGCAGGAATGGACTTGGTGGAGGAAGCTCAGGAGGAAGAAACCCTGCAGATGCCGCTCAGCCCGAGATTAAAGAGACGATTCACAGCATTCAGACCAAACTGGACCAGCTGGACAACCGCACACAGGTGAGCTGGTATTCAGCTTTACTGGGAGGTTATGTGGACTGAGTAAAGAAGCTGAAAATGGGAAAGATATTTTATGCTGTTTGTTTTTTCGGCTGTATCACCTTCAACAGGCTCACGATAAAACCCTGGTCAGCATCAACAACCACCTGGTGAACGGGAAAGGTAATGAGCTGGAGGGAGGTGTGTCTGGAGGATCGTTAAGTGAAGGACGGCTGAACTCACTGAAGGAGGAGATCCTGAGCGAGCTGGAGAGGAGAGTGTCGCTGTCCTGCTCCTCCTGCCAGGTATCAGACAACTTTAATAAGCCGATATTCCAAAATCTTTCTAACCGGTGTCTTTCAGTAAGATTAAATTCACTGCTGGATGTTTTCAGGCCGGCGTGGAGGATCTGCGCAAACAGCAGCAGCAGGACCGTGAGAGGATTCGAGCTCTGGAGAAGCAGATGAACGCCATGGACGCCCAGTATCGGCAGAGCCTGGACGGGCTGCGGCAGGAGGTAGTGCGTTCGCAGGGATGTTGCGACATCATCAGTGACCTCCAAGACCGCGTAACTGATGCTGAACGCAAGATCAGCACGGCATCTGAGAACTTTGATATTCTGCAGAACCGCATGGACAGGGAGCTCAGCGGACAAGGTGGCACCAGTAGCAACGAAAACACTGGGTCTGAAACCGGCGGGCGTGGTAGGGATGCCGTGGTAACAGAGGAACGCCTGAACAACCGACTGAAGGATCTAGAGCGACGGGTCAACAGCACTATGCAGAAAACTGAAGAGAGCTGCTCATACCTGGAGAACGACGTGAAAGACTACTTCCACAGAGAACTGGACGAGCTGAGGTCCGTGTTCCTGGAGCGGTTTGATGACCAGGCTGACAGGATCGCAGACGTGGAACTGGACGTGGAGCAGGTCAAGGTCAGCATAAGTGATCATGACAAGCGGCTGTCGAAACTAGAAAACACCACCTCCCAAATGAACTGGAGGCTGGAGAAGTGTGGCTGTGTAGCGTCTGAACAAGGAGGAGGAGGTGACGGGGGATATGGAGGTGGGACGTGGGGAGCCGGCGGAGGAGGAGGAGGAGGAAGTACAGGGGGAGGAGGACACTGGGGAGATACCGGGGGAGGATTACCGGGAACGGGAGGAGAAAGAGACAATTCAACCAAGAAATCTCTGGAGTGGAGAGTGGTGGCTAACGAGGATCAGATTCGACATTTCAACACTCGACTCAAAGACCTGTCGATGTCCGGAGACTCTCTGTATGGCAAGGTGAGTCACACATCTGGCTCAGCACAACACGGCAAATAATTACAGGACAAATTAAGAATTCCTTACATGTTCAAATAAACGTCCTCTGTATAAACACCTTAATCTTAATATTATAGCACATCGACTAGATTGGACTCTTAAGCCCAATAAAATCAGTTTTCACAATAACTCATGGACTCTTGATGTCCAACAGAAAGTCAAAATAATAATATTTTAAAAGCTCCAAAAGGCACCAACAGTTCTAACAGGATTGAGAGGGTCGGTTTAGTGACCTCAATTAGCTGACATGGCTTTCACGGTCACCTCTGTTAATATTTCTGTGCTAGTTGAACCGGTCCCACCCAAAATGCTGTATAAACTTTAAAGGGGTTATTCATTAAAAAAATACCCCACAGAGATGTTCCGAAGACGTAAGCTAGCTGTATAGACTAAAACTATTTATCAATCCAGGCTGTAGACATGTTTTTTCTGCTGTAAAGTTGGGAATTTTAACATTGCCTCCAGTGGCCATTTCGAGGAACTGCAGTTTTTTGGGAACATGAGATTTTATTTTGTGTTGTTTTTTATTCCTAAAAGTTGCTGCTTGGTTGGATGTTTTTTTTATCTTCACCTTTTGAATAATCTTATTTCACAAAGTTTGTAATATTAATCAACACACTTAAATTAAAACTGTGATGTGTGGATTATAAACTGACTTTTGTGTCAAAGAAGCTCAGATTTTGTGAATGTTGCAGTGATCTCAATTGTTAATATTTAAATCAATAACCAGGTTTTGGACCTGACCCATGACGTCGGTAAAATCAAAGCCCTGACCGGTGATCACGGAGAACACTTTAACCGAATCGTGACGGTGGTGGAGATGCTGGGTGAGGACGGCAAGCTGTGCAGGAAGGTGGAGGAAGAGCTGCAGAAGATGAAGAATTATTCCCAGAATGCGCTATCAAATATCCAGAACCACATCGACAGAATCCAGAACAGACTGGACTCAGAGGGAGACAGCTGCTTCCAGATATGCTCAGACCTGCAGAGTGAAGTCAGTGTTCTGAGGGATGATGTCAGGAAGTGCACCAACCAATGTAAGAGCAACCCGGACATGACCACAGGTCAGAGCTTTTTTTTAAAGAAAAAACTTAACCTCATCTCCTGGTATAACTGGTAGGGATGTAATACTGGGGCAGGAAAGGGTCAGAGTTCAGAGTCTGGACCGCTGTAGGGACAAAAGTGCCTCTCTTTCTCCGTGTCCTAAATCCTGAACACAGATGGGAGCCACTCAAACACAGAATGTAAAATATGTGAGGGATCTTGGAGAATCCTGTGGGCAGTTTTAATTGTCTGTTTTTCACACAGGGGAGACAGAGCTCTAATGGGATGTCCATGAATTTTACAACAGATCTTAGTAATGAAGTAAAGGGAGTAAAGTGGTAACAGCTTGTATTAGTCTATTATGTCTGCTCAAAGTTTCTTCTGATGTAATACTCAGGGATTTGCTGGGTGGAATGGGGGATTTTCCTCACTACATTTCTGTCCCTGTGTTAAATTATTTCTATTCCTGGTGGAGATATAAAAATATAAACATTTATCCCCCCCGCTATGATTTTTAGCACTGCATCTTGAAACCGTCTACAGCACAAACAGTCACATCCAAAACTGATTTCCACCCCCGTATTCGTAATCCTGCGACCGCAGAGATGAGACTGCAGAAGGAATATTCTGGAGTCTTTTCATTATGTGGCCAAGCACTGCTGTTTCAGTGCAAAAACTACAGCTAACTAAATAAAAGATTAATCAAGGGGATTCAGAACGGTAGAGAGGAGATGATCCGACATGTGTTTGAGCTATGTCGAATCATCTACATCAGAATAATCTACAAAGATGAAATGCAGTTATGCACCAGGGCTGCTGTCTATGGCATCCTGCATTAGAAGCCTCTTTTCTTTGCCTCTGAAGACATGTTATTTGCATGGTTCGCTCTGATGGTGGAGCTGCTGTGATGAGCTGATAGTGAGCTCCTGAGTGGAATGATCGATGCTAACCTGACCAGTCATTTCTGATACTGCTTTTTTCCAAGCATCAACATATTTTGAGGGTAAAAAATCCAAAGCAACTTCAGCTCTGTAAAGCAAAGTTTAATTGAATATATATTTTAGTTTTTACCACTTGAACGCTTAATTCATAATTCAATCCCCAATAGGTGTTGATCATGCTAGACCTGGTGGCACAGATGACAACAGTGGACAGCTGGATCCTGCAAAGCCTTTAGACGGCCATAGTGTGATTGAAGGCATCAACAATAACCACCTGAAAACGCTGCAGGGCGAACTGTCTAATGTCATCCTCACCTTCAGCTCCATCAACGACACCCTGAAGGGTTTGGAGCACACGGTGCAGAAACACGACAGCGTCATCACGGACCTCGGTGAGCCGAGCTCGGGAACAAACATAGCTTTGCATTAATGTGTTCTCATTAATGTGCTAGTGTTCACTCTTTCCCCCCCAAAATCCTGACAGGAAATACTAAGGATAAGATCATCTCTGAGATAGACAAAGTCCAGCAGGAGCTCACAGAGCACATGCAAGACAACCGGGATCGTCTGGATAAGATGGAAAGGGACATTCAGCGATTTGAGAGTACAGTGCTTGAGATGGGAGACTGTAAGAGGTCCGGAGACGGTCTTGAGAAGAGGCTGTCAAAGCTGGAGGGAGTTTGCGGACGGCTGGATGGGGTCTCTGACTCCATCCTCAAAATCAAGGAAGGTATGGTTCATTTTGATGGTCATGTCTATGTTTACTCTTCCTTTAAAAAGCCTATAATGTGTTTTCATCTTGGACATGTGAATTTGTATTTGAGCTGGTAACAAACACGTGTGCCGGTGTCTCCGTGCCTCACTGAGGTTCAGATGATTCAACATGCAGAACATATTTAAATCGGGTAAAAAAAGAAATCAATCAAGGAAAAATAAAAACAGTTTCATCGTTCATGAGAAATTGTTTTCACATGTAGACTTGCGTTGTGAATAAGCAGGACAATAATTCAGGAAGAGGAGATTATCTTGGTTTTTTTTCTAACCCGTGCATCTGTTAGAAAGGATGTTTATTTCATCTTTCCCTGGTATAGATACTACTTTGAGTTGCAGGTGGTCAGCTAGAATGTTTACCTGTCTGCTAGTTATCACTTCCGCTAATTAAAGTAACTACTCTTTGCTGACCATCATAAACCAGAGTGATGTAACAGTTAGGTCCATCTTTCTGTACACTCTATGTACTTACATGTTGCAGGATATATTTACACCGTGCTGGCAGTGTGTCCTTACTGGGACACTACAGTGCCCAGTATGTGCAAATAAAAACTCCAGTCGTGCTGCGGACCGACAGCTGATGCAGCTGTGCTCCAGCTGTGTTGCTGTGGTCAGAAAGTGAGTTCTTCAGCTGGAATTCAGAGAAAGTGAGCTTCTCATTTCTCTGGAAACATCTTTCACTGTGTTTTTTCTGCCCTGACGTCTTCAACGGGATGATGTGAGGAAAAAGTTGAGGGTACTGCCGCGTACCCAGTGTGTCATGTTACACGAGAAAGAAGAACAAATGTTCCTCGTGCTGATTTTGGTGTTTTGATGTTTTCCGTGTTTAGGACTGAACAAACATGTTTCGAGTTTGTGGACGTGTGTTTCTGGTCTGAATGACACCGTTATCCGTCATGGAGGTCTGCTGGACTTTATCCAGAACGGCCAGGACGACATCCACAGCAGAGTGAAGAACCTGAACTCGAGCTTGAACCAGGTCTCCAGAGACCTGCAGAGTTTGTCAGAGCATGACCTGACGGGTGAGCTGCTCCTTCCTCTGATTCTGTTTGGGGTTTTCTCAGCTACAGTGTGATTTCTCAGCACAGCTCCGCTCTGATCTGAATAACATGAAAAGAGGGTTGCAGGGTTTTTATTGGCTTGATGTATTGACTTTGTCTTGGGGACCACCAATCATTACAACAGTGCTCTCAGACAGACTTAGATATTTATTAACATGCTGATGTGCTGAAACCCTCACAAGGATATCTGCTATAGATAGACTGATGAAAGGTGAAGCTTCTCTGTGTTTACTACAGTTTACCACATGTGAAAGTAAACGTACAGGATGAGCTGCTCAGTTATGTTATTAATATGAAGCGCAAAGATATTTGTCAGAGATATTTGATGAATTTCCTGAAGTACAGTAAAGGTTTTCAGTAACTTTCTGCCCTCTGCAGGATGAATCAAGCACTACTCAGAATAAACTGAAGGGTTTCACAATAATGATTCAGAAAAAAAACAACGCACGTAAGCCAAAACTGTGAGAAAGTGTGTTCATGGTGCATTATTTTGTTTTCTAGGCCCGGCACTGCTCAGCAGAGGTTTGAATGCCTTGCTCTTTTGATTAACTCACTAACCGCAAAGCTAGAAGGGAGTTTGTGACGTCATCAGATCTAGAGGAATCTCCACAGTTTGTCAGATGTACATGTTGTTTGTTGTTCTCTGTTAATAATAATAGTATCCACAGCTCCATGTATGAAAAAAAAAAACGCAACTTAAATGTGGCATCTTTTCCGTCAAAGGTCACCTCCTTCTGCACCTCTCGACCACTTCCTGCTCAGCTTCAATTTTTACATTTTTACCCTGAAGTCTCATTTTGACCTCATTCGTGGTGCAATTTCACATTGAACGCATTTAGAGAGCACACTTGTTGTCTTTATATTAACGAGGAGATCCATCAGGACTGTGCTCTTGGTTTTTTGGCTTCTTTCTTGACATTCGTGGATTTGTGCAGCATGAATTTATCCCCCAGAGTGAAACCTCCAAAGCAGAGTTCATCTGTAATGTTCTGAGTTGACTTTGTGTAGTACCCAAGAAGGCAGGAGGTGAAGTGAGTTTTGCCCACCACCTACCCTATTCGCCTATGACTTCATCCTCTTTTCCCCAAATAAAATTCAGGTTGAAGGATTGCTGTGAAATCTAAAAACAGCAGTCATGTTGGTGGCGGTGCACCGCTGCTCAAGGAGAGGACCTTGAAGGAGAGATTACTAGGTTAGAAGAGGCTGCAAGGTTTTTATTTTTACTTTTATAGACAGAGCTGTAGAACTTTATGATTGCACTTTGTAACTTGTATTATTTTATTTCACTGTGGATCTGTTTGATGATGCATCAGCAGCCAGCAAACAACAGCTTGAACTAAACCTGCAGATTGTGTCTTCAGTGTGTCGTCTGTTGTTCCGTGTCATTAAATATTAATGCCATAGATCCAGGTGAGCTGTAAAAAAGAGTTTTGAAACTAAACCCTTCAGCTTCCCCTTCTCCGTTGAACTTTATGAACAGTAACAAATGATTGCGCTTGAATTACTGGGTGAATATAATGAAGCTTTCTAACATTTTAAAGTCTGTTGCCTTCATATACAGTCAAGTCCAGAAGATTTCAGGATGACTAAAATGGTACAATAAAGCTGATGGTTTGTGTCATTGGACAGGCCCACCAGGACCTCAAGGACCCCCAGGAGAACGAGGCTTCAATGGGCTGCCTGGCCTCCCAGGGCCCCCTGGATTTCCAGGACCACAAGGAGAAATTGGCCCGCCTGGTGAGATGGATATTTTACATTTATAGAGTGTGTGATATACAGGAAGAATAAAAGTTGTGAGTAAAGCTATTACTAAGACAGCTATCATACTAAAATCAGAATTTCTTTCACTAATTCCTGTTTGTTTTATCACATTAAAAGTACAGGCTAAAATATCACTACACTCAAAAACAATGATTTTCACCCTTAGTTAACAGTAAGCAGTAATTCTGAGCAAAAAGCAACTGAAATATATAAAATAATAAAAGGATATCAAATGTTTATTTATACAAACAAGTTGTCATGAGGAAAAATGGATTTGGTATAAACTGAAAGGACACCAATCAAGTAAATTTCAATTTACCATCAAGTTCTTATGCATCAAAATTACACGGACAATTTACATGTAATAAAATTAGTTAAAGTCAGCATTTTGGACGTAACATGTTTTTTTACTGTAACCTGAAAATTCTGGAAAAGTCAGAGGCATCACTGGAGGCTGATGAATGTTCATCTTCAGCAAAGCAAACAGCCGGCATGTTTCTGTTGTTTATTTCCTTTCTCACTTCTATTTGAAGTTAAACACACTGTTATCTGGTTGTTTTGGGTTTTATTGTTGCGCCTTTTTATTATTCCACTAAACATGTCCTCTGGTTTCTTGCAGGTCCCAAAGGGGAAACAGGTACGTCTTTAATTAAGAGAAAAACCGGCTGAGGTAGAAGAGCAGTTGTGTGCAGTATTTTCACTGTGATCTGGCTTTTGTCTGTTTGTTTGTTTCTCTCTGCACAGCTGTGTGTGTGTCTCACTGTGTCTTTGTATCTTCTCAGGTCTTCCTGGCGCTGATTCTCAAATCCCCAAATTGTCGTTCTCTGCTGCTTTAACTGCCCCCATGGACAGAGCAGGAACCATCGTCTTTGACAAGGTCTTTGTCAATGAAGGAAATTTCTACAACCCGAGAACAGGTGAGCACGAACAGAGGCTCGCATCAGCAGGCTGTCCACTAATCACAGGGTTAAGAGTTCGGACTCTAATCTTCTCCTGGCATTGTGTTGATGTGGATAATTAACCTATAAATTACTTTGATGTTATTATATGTCCATGTTTGCTTCCTGTTTGTAATAACTGAGGTAAAGTGATATATTTAAAGGTCAAAAATTAGGATGTTGTTTGATGATCACTGAACTCCAGTTTAGAAACAGTTTTGAAAAATGTAACCTTTCCTACTTTTGATCAGAACTGAAGTCATCTGCAGCTTTATGAATGTAAAAAAAAAACGTTGTTAGATATTAAACTAATGCATACATTTCCTGGTTAATCTCTGCTTTAATATACTGTGAACCGGTTCCCTGCAGGTATCTTCACTGCACCTATAGATGGAAATTACTACTTCAGCGCCGTCCTGACAGGTCATAGGAACGAAAAGATCGAGGCAGTCCTGTCAAAGTCGAACTACGGCATGGCCCGTGTGGACTCTGGAGGCTATCAGCCTGAGGGCCTGGAGAACAACCCCGTGGCTGAGGCTAAAGTCAACCCAGGCTCTCTGGCTGTCTTTAGCATCATTCTGCCTCTGCAGACTCAGGACACGGTGTGCATCGACTTGGTGATGGGCAAACTGGCTCACTCTGTGGAGCCGCTCACCATCTTCAACGGCATGCTGCTGTATGAAGACAAGTGAGCATTTATCGATTTATGGTGAACAAAAAGGCCTGAGGACCTGAACAGCGCTGTTTAAGATTCATGACAAACCCACAGGAGACGGGTCCATAAAGTATGATGTCACTTCCTAATTTGGGAGTGATCGAGAACTGATGGCAGAGTGTTTTCGATGAAGCTTCTTGGTTGATTTCAGCATCAGTATAACGTGTTTTTAACAGATCACACAGACTGCACAGAAAACTTTTTCTTCAGAGGAGGCTTTACGTCGCCTCTTATGTGGATGCCAGAGTGGATTTACTATAAACCCAGTCAGCTGATCTGATGTAGTCACATGGTCTGACCTCAGAGCAGCACTGTGAGAACCGACGTCCCTGTAAACCAGGATAAGCTGATGCCTGCCAGACCTGCTTCCTCCTACTAGAAAGCCTCTGGAAACACACCGAAGCATGTGGTGAAGAGTTCCAGTTTTAACCGTGTAACGTGCTGTTAGTGCCCTCTATAGGCCGCAGAGCTCATTACATCAATAATGTGAACAAACATTCTGATGATTTATAGATGATTGGCTGCCACATAAAGTTTGTACTGAGGGTGGTGCTACAGAAAGTTTGTGAAGTCACAAAAATGCTATTAAAGATATCAGTTAATGATCATTAGAGCGGTAGATGTTGAGATAAAGTGGATGTTTATCAAATTTAAGCCCCCTTCTGGGCAAATGAGCATGACTTTAAATGTTAATGCACTGTTACTCATATCCACCACTCAGTCCGCTCCCCCTGCCACAACCGCTCCGTCTTATCCAGATGTTGCTCTGCAGGCATTAGATGCTGACAGATGTAATCAGGTGGTGGGTCAGGTTTTCCACAAGGATGATGTTTAGTGCTGAATAGTGATTTATGAGCCTTCACTCCTGCCCCCTGATGGGGGTTTCCGTCGTCTTTTCTGTTGAGCAGATGTGCTGTTGATTCTTTTTCGTGATCTTCATTATTTTTAAGTGGAAATTTCATCCCCCAGAAAATGAAAGGACACGTGCCGTTACCTTAAGATGGGCGAAAATAGAAATTAGAAAACGGAAATTTTTCTAGCACTCTCTTTGAAATATGTTTTTCATTGCCGCAACCAAGTAGATTTAGTGCTTAAAAGGAACAAAACAAAGATTGAAAATAAGCCTTTTAACATCCACCAGGTGATAGAGTTAGGCTTAAGGTTTGGTTAATGTCCACCTATATATTAAGCATACAGCTAAAGCAAAACTTGACACTTGTCAGCCACCTTTTAGGCAGAAATGTTGCTTTATATTGTTTCAGGAAGTTCGTTAATTCATTTTCAGATCCTCCACGAGCGGCGCACCGTTTTTGCTTAATTACAGAAAAACGAGTAACTGCTCAGACTTTTCTGTACAGCTGTGCCTGTTATTGAACTTGTGACTGGTGAATCTTTGGATATCTGTTATTACTGATGGTGGGATATATCCCATCGCCACCCCCATGCCCTACCCTCACAGGTCAGTGGTTGTCTTGGCAACATGAGACTTTGTGACTTTACATACGATGAAAGAAAACCAAAGAAAGCTTTTTTGCTCTGATGCTTTCTAACAGCAGAATGTCTATCTATTTTCAATCTGTGTGGATTTTCTTTTTAACTGAGATGAGTTCACATTGTGAATGTTTTTATATTAAACAGCACTTTTTCTTGTTTTTATTGTCATTTTTATGTTCTAACAAATATTTATCACAGAATTTCACATTTATGGACAAACGTTAAAGGATGGAAATACTCCGTATTTTCTTACTGTCAAGAAATACCATAAAAGCACAGTGGGGGAAGAAATATTTTGAACCTTTACTAAGTAATAATACCACATTGTACTGTACTTAAGTAAAGAGAGTAACACCACTTGTAAAAATAAAGAATTACTATTAACGAGTCCTGCAGTCTAAATGTTATTTCAGCAAACAACAGATATTGTTTGATTTAAAACCCAGAAACAAAGTAAAGTCTTAAAGATGCACAATCTTTTTTTCTCCGACACACAGAAGGAAATAAATTCATTGGAGCGCCATTTTATTACAAGTATAATCCACATTTGGTTCTGTACTTTGTATTTGTGGCAGTGAAAGAACCAGACATTTATTACAGCGCTGAGATCATTGTTTACATTTGGATAACATATTTTTTGGTCTCTTTTTGGTCTCTTATCGTTTGCTTATGCAAACATGACTGATATATAGAAGAATGCTATGAGGAACGTATATATAATAAGCTTGTTTATGTTACCTTTGGTTGAACAGTTGGTCAGTGAGCAATGCTTAATTTCTGATAAAGCTTTTAAGATTGCTAAAACGTAAATGGGCAGATGCACTGGTAAAACATGCCCATCCAGGAAGAATGACTGTAGAGCATGGCTCTCAAACTTGCGGCCCGGGGGCCACTTGTAGCCCACGTCACCCCTCTGTACCTGTGTACAGTTATGTCTGCATTTTAATTTTGTTAAATACAAACAAAATTACAGCAGAAATGTGTCTGGTATACGCTTCAGTTAAGGATGAGAAAAAAAATTGCGTTCACGTTTGCAGTTTTGTCAGGTTATACAATATTTGAAATTTAAACAAAACACTACATTTTCTGAAATATTTGTGGGTGTTTTCTCATTTGTTTGTTTTTTTTGTACTACTTGAAGACGAAAGTGGCCGTGGCCTACTGCTCGTTTAAGTCTGAGACCCCTGCTGTAGAGAACCTCCTCCTCAAAACAGTAGCTGTTAGCGGAGGTAATCCCAGCTCTGTGAGTATGTGCATAGCCCTGAATGTGTTCACTTTTGGTTGTGTAGGGTGACGTAAGTTTCTTAGGCCCGGTTCCTGAGAAGGACATCTATGTGTCACTGGATCCAGTAAACCACTGGTGAAGAAGGAACAGTTCAACAGTGGGGCTGAGTCATGGGTTGTAGTCATTTAAAGTATAAAAGATGGGTGTATTTTCCAGCTTCTAACTGTGAAGGCCACATGGAAGTGTCTTAAACCTGTGTTTGTTTTAAAGGCCATCAGAGGCTGATACCAGGGTTGTAAAAAGACTTCCAGTATCAGTCTATGGGAGAACAGCTCCTGGCTAAACACTTTCCTGGTGGTTTTATTGTTTCAGATCAAACTGAATAAAACATGAAGTTCATTGTGTAAGTTTTGGTTATTCTCAGACTTATAAACTCTGTGAAAGAAAGACAACTAATTATTATAACTAATTATTAAATGCAGAGTGGTGTATACATAGTGACTGAAAAAGATGAGTGAAGAAGAAATACTCAACGCATCATGGGTACAGTAGCTTAGAACTATTGCAGCATAACTAAGGGAGGATTCAGGGTCACCTGATCCAGCCCTAACCATATGCTTTATCAAAAGGAAACGTTTAAAGACTAATCTTAAAAGTAGAGATAGTGTTTGTCTCCCAAACTGGGAGCTGGTTCCACAGAAGAGAGGTCTAAAAGCTGAAGGCTCTGCCTCCCATTCTCCTTTCAAATACTCTAGGAACCACAAGTAAGCCCGCAGTCTCAGAGCGAAGAGCTCTAATAGGGTGATTCAGTATGATGAGGTCTTTAAGATAAGATGAGGCCTGATTATGTGATGGGAAGGATTTAAAATTTGACTCTGGATTTAACAGGGAGCCAGTGAACAATGGAGCCAATACAAGGGGGAATATGCTCCCTCTTTCTAATCCAGAAATATACAGCATCATCAGACGTATTGGATAAAACTAATTTTAGGCATGTACATCTGAAAATGGATGTACATAGAGTCAACCCCTGCTGCACATTAGAAAGAATGCAGGTTTTGCAGCAGCTTCACTTTTCACTTGGAGAGACCTTGGAGGATGTGCCCATTATTTATATACAGTCTGTGTGGATAGCACACACGATCAGATGTTTCACCTGTCCTTGAATCTTTGACCCCTCAGCAGATCAATAACACTTTGTTGAACAGCTTCATCTGAGCGTCATTGGTCTCTGAATATGATGCGACTCACAGTGGTGACCTGTTCATCTCCACAGCCCACAGAGGCACTGACAGACTGACAGCAGATATTTATATCACCATACGCTGGTTCCCACCTTCTTCACATCAGTCTTTTTTCACTCAGTGGATTTAGAAATGTCCTTCTCTGGTGGGTATTTGTCACACTCGTCTACTGATGAATAATTTCTTCTGTCATTAAAAAAAACTATTACATTTTTGTCAAATTCTGAAAACCCAGCAGGTTTGGCTTCTCCACTGTCATTAGAAGAAATGCAGCATTGAATCCAAATCTAACACATGAGTACCAAATACACAGATCAGCATCTTTACAGTGTCTGTTTTTAATTCTCACAGGTTGGTAATTCATTGGCATGCTGCTCCGACCGTAAACTCAGTGACATGAAGATGTCTGTGAGACTGAAATGTCTCACTCTGTGGTTGGAATAAAAATGAGTTCAGGTCCTCCAATAATGTAAAGAAACATAATGAAGTGACCAGTGTAGTAAGATATTAAAAACAGTAGTAATATATGTTAAAATACACAAAAACATGCTTTACTGTAAGTTCCTTTGTTTTAAAATAGTGACAAACCTTACGAGCTAAACCTATCAAAGGAATTTAAAGAATAACCTTCATATCCAAAAATATTGTTAGATAGATTAGATTAGATTAGATTAGATCAGATCAGATTAGATTAGATCAGATCAGATTAAATCAGATCAGATTAATTAAATTAGATTAGATTAGATTAGATTAGATTAGATAGATTAGATTAGATTAGATTAGATTAGATTAGATTAGATTAGATTAGATTAGATTAGATTAGATTAGATCAGATCAGATTAAATCAGATCAGATTAATTAAATTAGATTAGATGTGTGGGTCATCACATGAGCTTAGGTGTGAAAAAGGACGTGGGTCATTACTATCACTTGGATTAAAGGTGAAACTTCTGACACCTGACCTCACCCCGTGACCTGTTGAGTTCACCTGAGCTAAGGTGTGAGTGGGGGGCGAAGTTCCTGGGAACGGATTGCCGGACTGGCTGATAGCTGGTGTCTTAAGTCACCCGCTCTGTTCAACGGTGATCGTTCACATTAGGTATAGATGGCCTCCTTTACTCATCTTTCAAACCATCTGTCTTCTCGGTCCAAAATGTAAACACTGGCATCCTTAAAAGAGTGACCTTTGACCTTCTGATGCAGATGTACAGCTGAGTCTTTTCCTGTTGAAGTTTTTCTTCTATTTTGTGCCTTTTGTTTTTCCTGTGTAGAGATCCGAGGACTCTTTGCTGCACTGTAGAGCACACACTGAGGCTGGGTCGGAAGTCCTCTGGGATTCAACAAAATTCAACTTTCTCTGGAAAACTTTTTTTGACAGTGTTGTTCTGTTTGTCATTCAGTTGCTCCTTGGTTGGTGTCTGACCTTGTTTCCTGAGAATCCTCACTGATTTGATGAAGGCCCAGTTGGGAATTTACTTCAAACACTTTCAAAAACGGTTCCTCCCTCCTTAAACGGTGTGTCAGCTTCAGTGTTGACCAGAACCTAGAGAAGTCCAGCTGCCCTCTTTTTTAACATCTCAAGGCTACCACGACCTGGATTACTGAGAACTACACAGACAGTGTGTTGCAGAAGTAATAACCATTTAATTAGCATACAATTACCATGTTATATTTTTTCTATATGAAGGTTTCTAGTGTGCAACCCTATTTTTTGGGTAAGATATAAAAATTAATACAATTGTTACCGACTAAACATTATACCTCTTCGATTTTTGGATTATTTTCATTGGTACTGGAACAGGTTATAGCCCTGATTCTTGGTTTTTGCAGAGAAATTACCACAAATGTTTGCAGTCAATATGCTAAAGAGTCGAACATATCATAATCACATTGTTACCTTCAAAGAAAAGGGATGTTATTAACCATTTGTGACTACCCATCTGTGTTTTGTGCTGAAGAAACTTCCAGTGAAGTTGAGCTGGGGTCATGTCATTCTGTAATTTGTACCACAAGATGAATCAGCCTTTAAGGCAAGTCATTAAAATCACATTTTTATTTACAACCAAGTAAACGGCACAGCTTCCTGAGGAAATATGGGAAAGGGCTAAAAAAATATCAAAACAACAGCAGTGCACTTTGGAAACTATTTCGGCACTGGTAAAACGCTGCCCCTGGGTAATGAATGCTTCAGTTAAAAATTGCAGATGATATTTACAGAAATAGCAGTAGTCATAGCAATGGCAAGAAGTAACACAGTACATTGTGTTGTTGTCAAAAGTGCTTTGAGTGGTATTCCTCTGCAGTTTTGTTCCCAGCACAGAACAAAACTCGGCAACATCTTATGGGTAGACTTCTACTGCAGACAGATGTTTCCAGATGTTCTGTCAGAGTTCTCCTGAAGAATAACAAAGAAACGATGAAGTTGCAGCAGACAACGAGACTCCTCGAGATGACTTCTAGGCCCAGAGCTGTTATCCGCCCAGAAACCAGTGAGCTCTGGAGTCTGTGTGCAACAGCACAGACAAATAACAGAATCAAAAATATCTGTCCTAATATCTGGCATTTTTACATTAAAGGACTGAGAGACACAACGATAACCATCTGCAAGCAACAGCGAGGCAGAATGGAGCTTCCTGCACAGTTCAGGCTGCACTTCTGTGACTGTATTTTGGTGATCTGGGCAGAATTAGGGGTCTCCGTTCTTAGAAAACTCTTATCCATCACACCACTGCAGTCAGGAAGACATCGGATTATTCTAAATTTGTTCTACAGCTAAACAACAGCAGCAGCATAAAGAATCCTAAAAAAAAAAAAAAAAAAAAAATCACATTTCACTTTGTTGTTTCAGCTAAAAAACAAACAAACAAGTTTTTTTAAACTGAAAGAATAAAGTTATATCACTTTTGAGCTACTGTAAGAAAAATATAAAAAGATACTAACAGTGGTGTGTCGTTAAATGCATAATATTTGGAGCCGTGTTTTTCCAGCATTAATGTCAATAATTGTAAATCAGAGTTTTGCCAGAAGCAGGAATCAAAGTTAGCCCTTTGGTGTGCAGAATTTATAGCCTATGGGTTTCTCACTCACCAAACGCAGTAAACACAGATATAAAAACTATGTTTAGCCAGTAAAAACATTTGTCAAAGCAAAATCATGAACGTAAAAACACATTGCAAATCTGGCTATATTGAAATGAAGTTGCCTGATTTGTTTCCTGTATGCTGTGATTTGCATTTAATTTTACTGTGCTGAATTCTTCTACCAGGCCTTTTGTGGAAAGCACTCTCTACCACTGCATGTGAAAAGCAACGTACAGATAAACTGCACCATTATTATGGAATGTCTTGGTGTTGTTGTAAAACTTAACCATAAGAAAAAGAAGGAGGAAAAGACAACTGTGAGTTGAACGAGGTGCATTTTGATAAGCACGATTTTAATACATACATGTACATGTACAATACAAGGTTAAGGACAATATCTGCAATGATTAAACAGTCATCATTCTGTGTCTCTCAGACTGTAAGTGGTAGAAGCATTGCCCATGTATGACTGTGTATTATAACTACCTAACAATAAGTCATAAATGCACCAG
Source organism: Oreochromis aureus (assembly GCF_013358895.1). NCBI lineage: Eukaryota > Metazoa > Chordata > Actinopteri > Cichliformes > Cichlidae > Oreochromis > Oreochromis aureus. The sequence continues at coordinate 38,582,312 of NC_052942.1, read as the reverse complement.
GTTGTTCCTGTTGGTTTGGAGAGTGGCTGTTACGCCCTCTCACCATCTCTTCCATCGACGAGTGGGTGAACGTTTTGAGTGAGAGGCACAAACTGCCAGGTGCACGTTCATGTTTTCTGCATATTCTGCTCAGAGTTGATTTGCATAATTCAGAGTTCAGTTACACTGGGTCTGGGTGCACCCCCTCACTTCATGCTCTGTCTGAAACAAGCAGCTCTGTGCCCCCTCTGCCTTTGAACTAACTTTCTTCTGATTGGCTGCCTCTGCCAAGATGAAGGCTTGGATAACAGGAGTGTGGAGCCTCTGTGTTCATAGCAAGAGCTGCGTGCCTGAGATGACCAAAATTTAACCCCTCTCCACACACGGCCTTGAGTAGAAACTCTTAAGCTATCACAAACTTTGGAAATGTTTTATTTAAGCATCCTCCATGGTTACAATATGTATGACGCAAAGTAAGGAAAGGCATAAAAGACCACACTTTTAGGCTTTCAGATCTTACCTTTCCAGTGAAGTTACATATATGTAATTTGGTGCCGGTGTACCAAATAGGTGACAGTTTTTAAAAATGTGGCAGATATTAATCTAAACTTAGACCCAACCAGATTGACAGAGGAAGTGAGGAGGTTGTGCTCAATTCAGAGCTGTTTGGACTTAAGAACAACACTTCAATTAAGTGGCTGATGTTGAGTTAATCTGCTGGGTAAGAAAGAAGAGTTTTCTTCTTTTCCAAACCTATGCAGAGGGCCGGATTTGAGGCTTTGCCGACGGTTCTGGCCCCAAGGGCCTTATGTTTATTACCATAATCTGACATCAATTAAAACAAAAATGTGGCTTTAATATTAAATATCACAGTAAATAAAATAAATAATGTGATGCTAGCTTTCCACAGTTCAGACAGGCAGCATTTATTTTATGCACACCCCTGGCAGCTAGATTGAGTAGATTGAGTAAAGTTTGTCAGCTCTTAGGGGCCCCCCACTGTCCTGGGCCTAAGCAACGCCTCTGGTTATCGTCTTAATTTAAGGACTTAAAAATATGCTCTTTATTGTGGAAATTACTGCACTGGTTGGTTAGGTTGCAAGAAAAGTTAAAAGCGCTGCTTTTTACGAGGGGCACTTGAAGGCAACAGCAAGACAGTCTGTCAATCATCGGTCGGCGTCGGTCACCTGACTCAGACTCCGAGTCACGTGACTGTTATTCCATCCTCGCCATTTTGCAATGTGGGAGAGAGAGAGAGGGGCCACTTTTTATGGCTAACGAATAAAAGAAAGCGGTTTTATGTGCTGAGGACAAAGAGCGCCAAACGTCTCCGTGTCCGTGAGTATATTTTTATTTCCACACACCTTCGCGCTCCTCCGTTACCCATTAACCACAAGCAGCACGGACGCGTCCTTGTACATTCATGTGTCTCTCTGCTAGCAGTGTGTGAGACTCGTGTGTGTGTTTGACTAGCAGGCTGTGAGGCTAACAGCGGAGCTAACAGCGTGTGCCAGGCTCCTTTTGACTTTTCCCATCTTTTAAAAACGTGAAAATGTTTTTGTAGCGTGAAGGCAGCAGCAGTGTGTTGGCTCACATCAGCGGGTAAAAGGCTGCTTTTGTGTGAGATCTCACAGTGAGAGGCTGTGTGCAACTTCATCCTACAGGGGAGTGAAAGTGGATGGCATATTTTTAGATCCTGACATAACAGGTGCTCATCTGAGACGGGTTAAAGCACATGATGGAGTCCAGAGAGAAGCTGACTGATCGCAGGCGCATAAAAATGGAGTACAGACTGACTGTAGCTCGGATTCAGCTCATTTTGAATCTCTCCTCATCACAGAATTCAAAATTCAGCTGGTTGGATGAATACACTACGACATCCCGTCGTGGTTTTCCTTCCCCAAATGTCTATTCCACATGTTTTGATGTTTTCACACAGAAGCAGAAGTAGGAGAAAGAGGAAGTTTGTGGTCAGAAAGTGAGAAGGAGGGCAGTGTTATGACACGTGGAGATGGAAGGAATTCAGCCACAGGAGATGTGCCCGTTTCCTCTTCAGCTTCCCATGTAAACAAATGCACATGGTGCACAAGGTCTGTATTGACTGTGCAGGGACAGGACTTATCAGGAAGAAGTTAAGCTGTCACACTTATCCCATTAGTCGATTGACTGATTTCCTGTCACTAACTTCTTGGTAAATACTCGAGTGATAAATGTCATTAGTACAGATTTATTTTAAAAGACAGAGACAGATCGAAATGGTTTTGCAGTCTGTGTGGAAGTGATTCTCAAAGTGTGCCACACAAGAGGTTTTTTAATAGTTAACACCTTTTTTTTAAATTACAAGATCATCCAATTTATAGCTAGCTAGGAATACATTATACAACTTAATCCTTCTAAAAAGGATAAAATTCACGTTTATGTGAAGAATCAACAGGATATGTAGGATCCAAAAACACAAAAATATACTTTTGTTCAATAAAGTATTTACTATACAAAAGTATTGATATTAAAGAGGGAGGTCAGTTAAATTGAATGTTAAAAGAAGCGATTCAATAAATAAAAATGTAGATGTGATTCAATATGGAGCTTAAGCCTGAAATGTGGGATCAGAATCAGCTTTATTGACTAAGTATGTGTACACATATGAGGAAGTGAGAGTGTAGATGGACAACAGACAGTACTGACAACAACACAGCATGTTTATGGCGCAGAGTGTGAAGATGTTGGAGTAAATTATGAATTAACGGCTGGATAACTAGTTACTATATGTACAGTATAAAAATGAGGATTGACACTCTGAGTGTGTTGGGTGTTGATCAGCTGCTCTCTGCAGTTTGTCCTTTCCAGTAAATGCAAAAGTCCCCCAGATATTGTGATATGAGCCGGTTTGATACAGATTTTCTGTGTCTGTCTTCTTGGCAGTGAAGCCAGTAAGCGTCGCAGAGTGTGGTCACAGTCCATTAATTATCCACAGCCACAGTCAGCTGATGGAGGAATCCAGACAGTGTGTTGATTCAAACTGATTTCATACAGCACAAGCGATGAGGGAGAGCTTTACAACAGCGAGCAGTTCAACATTCAGGCCACAGAAACATTGTTTTGTAGTTACGTGTCAGATTTTCATCATCATCCACCTAAAAAGTCCTGAAGTCAGATATGGTCGCCCTGTGGTCCAGGACGTTTGAGCGCACCAACACCTCGCTACATAATGTTCATCAAGCTCCTGAACATTATTAAGACAGAAAAGAAGAATGACATCATCTTCAGTAGCTTGAGATCATTTTAACTGTTTACTCTTTGCAAACTCTGCCATCAAAGACACGCAGCACCGCAAACCTGTTTCTTCTTTCCAAACACACAGCTTCAGGTTACTGTATTTGTACTTGTAGGTAGATTTGGTCTGCAGAAGTCATCCTTCATCATATGCGCACTCTGCAGAGGAAACGCTGAGAACGGGTAAGCATTGCAAAACATAATGAAGGAAAAAATATTGAGATAGTAAAGCTACGATTTGATCCTCTGAGTGATTGGTGCTGGAATGAAGCTGTTTTTCTGCACTTTGGGACTTTGTCCAGAAGAGGAAAGTGAAACTCGCTTTGCAACAGCTGCAAGTCGAGTAAAATCGAACCAGTCAGCCGTCGTGACTGCCTGGTGTACGTTCAGCTGTGGCCTGTTAGTAAAAATTTGAATGAGCGAGTTTCTGTTCGTTACAGAAAAACTTTGCAACGATGAAACAAAGGAAAAGGACAAAAAAGGCTTCATGAAAGCGCAATAAAATAAAATAAGATAATCGTGTGGAAAGAAAGTTTCCACAAACATGAGAGATGCTGGTTGTCTTTGGTGGGTTTTTTGCCCCAGTGATCACGTCTTCTTGTCTTAGATATCTTAAACTGAAAGTATGACTCAGTGTTTTAATGGGTGTTAACTGTGTTACATGATAACTGTATTCATGTACAACTTTTCAAATTTCATGTTACAAAGTGCTTTACATGAGTATCAGAATAAACCAAAAATAACTGTTGTGAGAAATGCAAAGGAAATTAAAAAGGAAAGGGGGAAAAAAGGAAAAGCCTTCTTGTAAAAGTCTGTTTTAAGACACGACTTGAAGATCTGAATTTCCCCGGGCAGGCTGTTCCACATCCTCCAGACCTCAACTTCAAACACTCTGCACTCTTTTCGGCACGACACAGACAAAAGACCTCTGCCCGAGTGTCTTATAGGGTAGCAGGAGGTCAGAGATGGAGCTTGAAGCACAGCCAAGAAGAGTCTTTAAACAGTGGTTCTTTAAATGTTCCTATCTTGCATTGACCTGCACTGAGTCTGTGCCCCACAGTTAGAGAAACACTGCATTGCAGAGTGAGAAAGTGAAAAACTGCACTGAGGGCAGATGGTGGATGTGGACTCTTGACCAGCACTGTGTCTTTCCCAAGTTCAAATACAGCAGTTTCATATCTGGGGATTCCTATGTCTAATAAACACCAGCGGCCTTGAATAGTAGCGGTCCTGCTAACTCTGTCTAGCACTAAAAATAATGCACTTTGGATGTTCTTTCACATTGGTTTCACTTTTCAGATGTGGAAGCTATTTCCATCTTTTATGTCTAACATTTATGGCCATACTTCTTTTCTCTAACTTTTAAAAAATTCATTTATATTATAAATTAGGTCATCTACTTAAAAAGTTTACCGTGTAACACCAATCAGATTCCTCACTCTTTGTTCTCTGCTGTCTTCCAGGTCATGGAGGAGATCACTAATGTCATCACACACTCATCCGCTGCCTCGTCTTCCTGCTCCACGTCGTCGGCACTGGGCTCCCACACACGGCAAACCAAAGAGAAACAATCCTCCCAGGGTTTTCAGCAGAAACCAGCAGATGATTCTCTCATCCAGGTCATAAAGAAGCTCAGCAAGATTGTGGAGAAGCGGCCCCAGCGTCGCTGCACATCAGGGGGACAGAAAAGAGCGCTCCAAGTGGGGGAAAGGGGAGCTGAGCAGAGGGGCGGCTCTATATGTAAGAAAATTAAAAGGAACTTTAAGGAGGAGGTGGGTTTAGAGCGCAGCACAGCTGACAGCAGTCTTTCCTCACCTGTGTCAGGTGATGATAACAACAATGTGACCACCACGGTGGCAGAGGTAGCTGCCAACCCCAACAGCAGCAACCACAAGCGGACGGTGACGTGCTATCAGTGCAGCCTGTGCCCTTATCTTTCACAAACACTGCCCCTGCTGAAAGAACACCTGAAGCAGCACAACGAGCAGCACAGTGACCTCATCCTCATGTGCTCCGAGTGTCACTTTACCTCCAGAGACCACGAGCAGCTGGAGGCGCACGTCAGGATGCACTTTGACAATGGAGACAACCAGAAGAGGAAGTACCCGGTGAGTGAGGCGAAGGAAGAGGTTTTAAAAAAGCAGGATGTGGATCGAACAGGTGACAACTGCAGTGCAGGAACCGAAGTGAAGAAAAGCTCAGTGAGCTGTGCTAAGGAGTTGCCACAGAAGAAGAAGTGGTACAGTTATGAGGAGTATGGCCTGTACCGCTGCCTGATCTGCAGCTACGTTTGCAGTCAGCAGCGAATGCTCAAAACCCACGCCTGGAAGCACGCCGGCCTCGTCGACTGCTCCTATCCCATCTTTGAGGATGAAGATGGAGGTTCTGCAAAGAGAGAGGTGCAAGCGGCTCCTGACAATGCGTCTGCCAGAGAGGAAATAGTTGTTCTTCAAGATAAAAGCCTCCAAAAGCTCCCCACTGGCTTCAAGCTGCAGCTCTGCATGCCTGTGGCTGTCGAGGACAAACAGGAAGAGCTGAATCTTCAAGGCTCTCATCTCAGTGAAAGTCCAAAAACAGCAGAGGAAGAGGACGAGTACCCCATCAAAGACCTGACGTCTGAGGAGCCCGTGGTGGAGGTGCAGGTGACCACTGAGGCAGAGACGGAGGTGGAGATAGGCGGTCATCATGAAAGCACCTCTGTGACCGACAGCTTGCTGTCATCGGCTCAGAAGATCATCAACAGAAGCCCCAACAGCGCCGGCCATATCAATGTGATCGTAGAACGCCTTCCTTCAGCTGAGGACTCAGTCATGGCCTCTAACCCACTTCTGCTCAGCCCAGATGTGGACGGGGATAAGAGCTTACTGGAGAAAAAAGCAGAAGAGCAGGACCATGTGGAAGGTGTGAAAGATGAGGTGGTCCTCTGCTACAGTCCGGGGAACACTAACGAAAGCCAGCATTTAGGAGCCGATATCAAATCCTCCATCGCTAAAAGTAACGACCTTCCACGGGATGAAAACGTCCCCCCAGCTGGTCGCAAGAGGACGCACTCGGAGTCTCTCCGCCTGCACTCGCTGGCTGCCGAGGCCCTCGTGGCTATGCCTATGAGGACGCCCGAGCTGCCCAACTCTGGCGCCAAGGTAGCTCTGAAGACTGTTCCGGCACAGGCGCAGAGCCCGCAAGCAGGCCAGAAACCTACAGAGGGGGCTGCAGCCGGACAGAAGGCGTCTGACGTGGGAACGGCAGCAGCTATGCTGGACTGTAATGAGGGCAGAGAGGAGGCTCTGGGATCTCTGGGCCTGGGCAAAGGAGACGACGACGGGCCTGCAGCTAATGGCGGGATCAGCCTTTCCCTGCTCACAGTCATCGAAAGACTGCGGGAGCGCTCAGACCAGAACGCCTCGGACGAAGACATCTTGAAAGAGCTTCAAGATAACGCACAGTTCCAAAATGGAGCTGGAGTGGTCGCGGCGAACGGAGCGGGCAGCTACGTGTGCTCCAGTGTCCCGGGGATGGACGGGTTGGTCGGCTCTCCTGACAGCAGTCTGGTGGATTACATCCCCGGCAGCGAGAGGCCGTATCGCTGCCGCCTGTGTCGCTACAGCAGTGGCAATAAGGGCTACATTAAACAGCACCTGCGGGTGCACAGGCAGAGGGAGCCGTATCAGTGTCCCATCTGTGAGCACATCGCCTTAGACAGTAAAGACCTGGAAAACCACATGATCCACCACTGCAAGAGCCGGATGTACCAGTGCAAGCAGTGTCCAGATGCCTTCCACTACAAGGTGAGTGCGGTCCTTTCATTTGAAACATTTTTTAATCTAATCTTTCTTTCCAACATCGCACATGTGAGGATTTTCTGATGAGGATTTGTGGAAGAATGTAAATGACCAGGACTCCTCAGTTACAGAAGACATTGTTGTAGTAGGAGTGAATTTATCTGACTTTTTTCAAAAGGAATGAATGAAAAATATCCCAAAGAACAGGGCGTGAAAGGGGTATCAAGAGCATCAGTGTTGAACAAATGAAGCACAATAATGGCTTATTAATCCTGATGAATTGCTCAGCGCTACAGTTGAATGTGTCACACACATACTTGGCGTGGTGGGCGATCTTCTCCATGTGACTAACTGAAAGCATGCATGTGTGATTGTGGTCACTTCGTGCAGAGGTGACAGTTTATAACAGCATGTTGTTTTTTAATTAAATACATTTTTTAAATATCTTTGCAGAACACAAAGACTGTATATTGGAGTTTTTGTCTTTTGCTTTTGTTCTCGTAGTGAGGCTGTTATAAAGACGTATTCAGGTATGAATACAATACATATATTTTTGTATTCAGAGACTCTAAATGATTTTACTGTTATGTTTTGTCAGAGTTACGATTTTATGACTCCTTAAAAGGAAATTATGGACAGCAGGGGAACACAGTTACACAGATAATCATAATTTTAACATAGAATAATTGTCTAGTATTGACTATCACACAATAGCTGTATCATGGCGCTGTGATAATCATCGCCAGCATTTAGTGATGGTTTGCTTGTCACGTCATCCTCCAACCTTGATATTTTGAAGTTGCCACCAACACAAACAGCTGTGTGTATACTGGGTGTAGTTTATCGAGTCTTCTGGAGGTAAGGCCTGATTTTGACTCAGATAATCTTTATAGAGCGTACGACGTAACCTTCACAAGTGGCCGCCATCGTTGCCAGCATTTATGCTTGTGCTGGTGCATCGCGTCTTTATTACCTTGTGGTCGTGTCCCTGTGTTTTATATGCGGTGTCAGCTGGTAGAAACAAATAAGAGGCTGGTACTTCTTCCCTCCTGGGTCCCGGCTCTTTGTCTTGGTCAGTTTTTTTTGCCGGGACAAACACATTTGTCCTTCTAGTTTTTCCCATTTTTTCTACAATCCCTCATGTCTGTTCCACTTGTTTCATTAATCTCCCTCCAGAACTAACTTATGAACTTTCAAGTCCTTATGTTGAGGCTGTGATTTTTATTCCTTATATTGAGATTAATATTGTTGTTATTTAAAAAACAACAACAACTGCAGCTTAAAAGCATCCTGAAATACACAGGAGGAACTGAGGGGACTGAACATCCAATAGTTAGCTAGAATAGTGTCAGGCTGCTCATATTTAGCTGACATGTTTCTAAGTTTGACTGTTGATTGGTTCAGTGCTGGCAGAGCTGGGTCAGCTGTCTGCTTTATTCAAGACTTGTTGAGTGTTCCTCCTGCTTATAATGCCTCTGGTTTTATCTTCACCCAACACTGGAACATTTACTGAGTCCTCTCTCTTGTCAGCATCTCTTCTTGTCGGTCATCAAACGGTAATAATAGATTAAAGCTTGAGTCGATAAATTAGCTGAGAAATCACCTGTACCTTGGTATTTAGAAGTGCACGTTTTAGAGCTGCAAGGAAAGTTTGCAGCAGTCGGATGTAGGCGAAGGATAAAGGTATTGATTCCGCTGCTATCATCGGGCTCTGCTGGCTCTCTGCAGCAGAGATTATTAAGTTCATCATATTATCCAGCAGATCTGGGAGTTACGCTAAGAGTTTCTAATTGGGAGGTGTGAAAGCAGGCCCCCTGTTCTCATATCTGTGCCTGAGGTGTGAGGTAAAATGCCTAATAAAGACCACAAAGTGCATCATTGGGGAAATCTGCCAGCTGTTTTTAATCCATTCAGTGTATCATAATTACTTTATTTAGAAATCTCACAGTATGCCTGTTTCTTTTCATTTTTAGAGCCAGTTAAGAAACCATGAAAGAGAGCACCACAGCTTCAGCAGTGACGTGGAAATGCTCACACCAGTCGCTGAGACGGCGGCCACAATGGAGGAAACGGAGCGGGTAACAGATGAAGGTAAGACGTGTTTTATGTTTTTATGGCGCCATTAATTGTTACGATATTTAGCTGATGCCTCGGTGTTGTTCTCAACAAGTCGTAAAAGTCTGTTTACGTTGCCTTCTCTTACAGAAGGTAGTCCACAGAAGATGTACAAGTGCGACGTGTGCAACTACACCAGCTCTACGTACGTCGGGGTGAGGAACCACCGGCGCATTCATAACTCTGACAAACCTTATCGGTGAGTTGTGAAAGAAAACCTGCGCCATCTGCTCATTTCACCTCCCACTAGCCAAGTCTCACCTAAGGATAATATCCAAGTTTTAGCAGTTTTTTTTAAATTGTGTTTTTAAAAGTTAATCATTGTAGTAAGAAATCAACCTTTCATGTAATGTTAGTAACAGCAAAATTAGTGGCCTTGTGTTGACACATATCTTGTGAGATATTTGTTGCTGGCAAAGATGTCCTCCCCCAAACGCAGTCACGCCTGTTGTCCAGTGTCTAAGCAGCACATACATGTGAAGCTTCTCCTGAGAGAAATCTTTAAGTGCTTGAACTTCTCGGTAACACCTTGCACCCCTGTCACAGGTGTGGTGCACTGAATTTGACGCCACATCCTGTGTCATGCACCACAGTCTTTGTGGTGCTTTGGCCGGTCGTGCATTTTACTTTCTTTGTCACCTGATTGCCAAGATTTGAGTTTGTTTGTTTGTTTGTTTTTAAAGAAAGGAACAAAAAATGCCCCGCCTCTTGCCCCATGACACCTGAGGTAGGCTCCAGGGAGGGAGGGATGGATACAAATGAATAAATGGGATATGTGTATAGATGGATAAATGCATATTCTGTTAGTTAGAGTTATCATTGATGAGGACCTTAAAGGACCTAAAAGGTCTTTTGCACAGTCTAACAACAGCGAGCTGGGAGCAGCTTCATTATGATGCACTCTGTGCAGTGCTTAATGTTACTGGGAACATTTAAAAAGATTATTTTCATAGAATTTCACTTTTTTTACTAAATGTTGAACTAAATGGATAGTTTAGAAGAAAAAAATGTGTGACTGGCTCTTGTAAGGGTGAACCGGTACACTGTACATGATTCACTCGAACAATACAGTTTGTCAGCATGACTAATGATGGTGGCCGTTCCAACAGCACGGCTGCCAGCATTAATGCTGAAGTCTTATGTGTATGAAGATTGTAGATTTGAAGAGTTTTCTCAGCAAATCACTACAGATTCTCCAATTTTCACAGAAATCTTACATTTCTATGGAAATTGGACCCACTGGGTGTGAAAAAACAAATCAGAACGTCAGCCACGTCGTCGGCAGTGAATTTGAAACAGACAGTCTTGGGAAATATCTGCGAGTGATTGATGATAACAACAAATCGTTACTAAAGGGTAAGACGGTGAATCAACAGCTGCAAACGGCCCGCAGAGCTGAATGATCGTTTTTCTGTTATCTGTTTGAGGTTTCCTGCAGTGTGACACATTGTTTAAGTGGTAAAACACATAGTTGCCTTTTTTCCCCTTTGGATTTTGACAGTGATCTGTCTGTGAGTGTATTTAATGATTTTGTGTGTGTGGAGAGCTAGAGAAGGATCAGAGCAGCTTCTTCTGAATGACCTTAAAATTGATCATTTTTAGTTTTATAAAATAATGATTGTAAAGGTTCCTGTTCATGTTAGCCTGCGCAAACTGAACTTTGAGCAAGCTATTGCACAACCCCAAGTCTAACAGCAGAACATGTATGAGAAAGAGCGATAGCGAGCGAGAAAAAGATAGTAAATAAGTTATAAAGCAATATGGAAAAATACCACACCCATTGCAAACCTCATAAAGTTCCAGCAGCGGCTGTGGTCGTGCCTCTGTTTCATACGTGTCCTGTTTGAAATTCAGGCTCCAGTAAGATCTTTTTTCATTCTCACTTAGTGCACAACTAAAGATGGTCATTGAAAGTACGTGACACGCGCGAAACGCCAGCAAAGACACGGATCGAGAATCCCGACTGCTCAGAACGTCGTCCAAGCATTAATGCAAACGACCTTCCAATATCTCCACTGTTTATCTGAATGCATCTGTCTGCAAATGTCTTTCAAAGCTTTCCGAATCATAGTTTAACAGTTTCTGATGCATAGAGTGCAAAAAAAAATAGCATAACATTTTTGCTCCCAATTCTCATCTGGGAAACCTCTTAGCTTCCCGGGGGTGTGACCCATTCCCAGTGAAATGTAGCCCCTTAGTGATGCCTGCGATGCTTTTAGCCTGTGGCGGCAACGCTGGGTGAATTGTGATTGATGGTTTCTTGTAAACCTAGAGGAGTTTTTATTAGACGTTTAATCATTTATGAGCGCAGTGACGTGAGTATCCATTTGAAACATTACTAAGCTACTATAATTCAAAGAACACACAAAGTTTGACTTTTTCAGCTTAAAAATTAATAGAAAATAAGCAAAGTTGGATACAGATTATTACATTTAAGTAAGACATTAGGATATACACAAAAATCTCAAGACACTTAGATTTAAAAAGAAATGATAAGGATTGATTATTAAAATAAAAATGGTTAAAATAAGTTGCAAGTGTTAAGATGTTTGAGTAGTTGAAAACATTTCCATCTGTCAGTGGAAGCTGAACATTTGATCGCGTGAGGAAGGTTTTTCTGGATTTTTGGAGCAACGGCACGATCTTCCTTATTAACCTCCACTGACCTCATGGGACAGAAACAGGTGGTCTGAAGACATTAGAGTCCAGCAGTACATTAGGGCAGAGAAATTGAGAACACATAAGTCTGTGGATCTTAAAATAATTTTTGGATTTAACAGAAAGCTAGTACCAGTGTAATGCTTTCTGTTGTTCTCACAGTTCAGCGCCAGATGATAAGTGTTTATAGAGATTAATGTAGTGGTGGAAACAGCAAAACTTGACAAACTGTGAAAGCAGATCAAATCTGAATGGTGTCGTGTTAGCTGAAGATGCATCCCTCTACCACAGAACAGCAAACAGTTTATCACTCTTTGATTTTCACAGTCAGATTCTGCTTTTCTCCAGGAGAATTAAAGCCGTAAATTATCAAATTATCTTATAAAAGCATGAGTAATTTATCAAGTGTCCATATTTCACATATTATTTTTAAAAACGTGTAAAACATGTTTTATGTCTGTTTTATACTTGAGTGGTGGTAGCGCTAAGGCAGCCCGCGGGCAGTCACGGACGACTGGTGTACCTGTCGAGTGTTTATTGTCGGGTGGGGGCGGTGTCAGAAACACGCGGTACGACCGGTCAGTGGGCTGCTCTTGCTTGTCCTGCTGAATGTTTGAAAGTCCTAACATACAAAGAGCTTAACAACGATGAAAATTATTTGCTACAGCTGCTGTCTGTACTTTTGATCTTTGATGGTTTTTACACGTATGCAGATGGACACATTAACTAGACCTTAAATTACATTTTACTCAGTTAAATTCTGAACTACAGTTTTGGTGTCTTTTCCCTCAGGGTCAGACACGTTGTCTTTGAGTAAAGCAAAACACATTTTCTGTTTTTCATGTAGAAGGTATCCACGTCATGGTAGTGTAAGGAGCTTGGACAGAAAGTGACCCCTTTAAGTTTGCTGAAGACATTCACCTCTCATCCAAGTAGCTTCTTCAGTTCTAGAACCAGATATTTAAACCCTAGTGGGGGGTTGTCCCTTAAGAGGGTCATTGGCCTACTATTAATCATGAGCCTCACATGAGCCATGGTGGGAAAAAAGGGCACGGGTCAATACCATCAGAGGTTTTGGGTGGAACTACTGTGAGACCTTGCCTCACCCTGTCATGTGACTTATTGTAGTAACTGGAAGCAAGATGTGAGTGGGCGTAAGGTTCCTTGGAAGGTTACTAAAAGCTACATTGTTGACTGTAGGTGTCATAAGCCACGCCCTCTGTTCAGTGAGGATCCTTCGCAGTGGTGTGAAACCGAAAACCTCTTTTACATCTTGGCTTATGTGATGAGGTTTAAATACCTGGGCTTCTTCACCATTTGGTTTTAGAACTGAAAACTGAAAAACCAGCTGCTTTCTGTCCACGCTCCTTGGATATTTTCATTCTTTATCCTTTTTTTTTTTTTAATATGGCATTGTCATAAGAGATAAAGTTGATCTTCATAATGAATATTAATATTAAAGTTCCTAAAACCACCAGAGAACTTTTGCAGATATCATTGATTAATGCTGTGTGTGTGTAGGGTTAACATTGATCTTATTCCCGTGTTGAGGTTCAGCGGGGAACAAATGCCACGGCTTTTTCATTGAAACTGTTCACGTTCTGCCCGTCATGCTTTGAAAGTTTTCCATTTCTTCGTGTTTGCCGTCATGCTGTGTTTGTGTATTTGAATGTACAGAATAGTGCTGGTTGCAGGAATGCTATATGACCTTTAGCAAGACGCTGATACATCAGGGAAGTAGACTGAAAGCTCTCCAGTTTCTCAGGTTCATTGCATGTCTCGTTTGATGCAAGTTGCATAAAAGTGACGTTTCCTGCATGTCAGAAATAAAACAATGCATGAGTGTATAGTGAAGGGTTTGTTGGTGTCCACTTTAAGTGAAAAGAGCACTTTTAGAGCCTACTGTGACTTCTACATGGTGACAGAGCATTGCCTTTTTTAGTTTTGAGTTCCCCTTTGAGGCACACTGAGTTATTTAAATTGTATTTGCTAATTCTCATTCATGTCCTATTACTTTAAGAGATACTTGAGCTTTGCATGTCATTTTAAACTGGTCCTTTAGAGGGCAGTAAACGCCTAGAAATGCTCCTAGCAGCACAGCGATCTCCTGTGTAGGCACAGGCACACTCTGTCACACAGTGCCCTCACTTTGTCCCTCTCCCACTCTCTGTGTTAGCACAGCTCAAACTCAAAGCACAAACTTTAGGTTGGTTTCTTAACAGAGCACTGACGTTTGTGCTGTAAAGTCAGAATTATGTTCGCCTGATTTCTTTTCGCTCTTGTAAAGGTCAGGCAGCTTCCAATTTAGTTTGGAGTCAGTGTGATCAAAAATTTTGCGAGGTACTTGTGTGAGAATGCCGAGTCGGGAGTTGTTGGCTCATGCAGGTGTGAATATTGAAGGAAGCACATGTAAACAGGTGGAAACAGGAGATTTTTTTTATATTTTGGCAGTGAAGAAAATGAGCGGCTGGATGGTGGCTTGTTATGCCCTTATCCTCATGCTTTCATGAGGACAGATCAAATTACACCTGAAATTAAAGTGAACCTGCAGTGACTAGTCAATCGACAGAAATCAATTTGGACTTCTTTTCTTTTTTTAATGTTTCCAGCTTCTCAAATGTCAGGCCTCCACTTTTCTTTCAGATGTGTGATAGAAAACTGTACCCTGACTTTTTCACTTTTTTATGACATTTGATAACCAAAGCAAATCCTCGATTAAACAAGAAGCCAATGGGCAGATTAATCTATAATGAGAATATTGTTAATTAAAGGCCTAAATTAAATGTCAACACGTAAAGGTCAACCCTTTACTTTTATACTTAAACTGGTGAAACTCACATTTCTGCCTGCTCACATGCACATATTGCGCGTTTAAAGTGTCTCATATCAGGAAGAAACTTGTGTGTCATGTCAGAGCAGTACAGAGTGCTCTGCCACGTTTTCTGTGGCTTTGGCTCGGTGCTCCAGCACACTGGAGGTTGAAGTGCTGACCTTCAGCTTCGAGTGCAGCGCAGAAGGATAATGACAGGGCTACAGTTCTGTGCTGTTCAACACCCAAGCTGGAAGTAAACATCCTCCAATAAAAGCTGAAAGTCAGCACATCAGTCACACAGAAGACTGTCACTGTAAAAATATGCACAGGCTGCGATGTTTTTACAAGTAATCAAACACTGTGCTGTGCGCACGGCCGCTGTGCGCTCTGATGTATGCAGCGTTTCACCAAAAGTATCATACACTGGTTTAAATTTGCTCCTTTGTGTTTGGGTATGATTACATCACCGTTAAAGCAGGCTCAGTCTGCCTAGTTTTATTTTCTGCTGCATACAGCTGCATACAGTCATGTGAAAGTGAAGTAAATCTTTACTCTCTCCATAGGAATTATAAAGGCAAGTAGCAGCCAGGTGCTGCTAATCAGATGTGCTTGGTTAATCATCAGCACCTCCTATAAAAGCAGATGTTTCACCAGTTTGCTGGTCTGAAGCACTCTGATGCGTGTTAGTACAGAGCTGCACTAACATAGCTGCAGGGGTGGACGTCCCAGCAAAATGAACCCAAGGTCAGAGAAGCTGCAGAAAACCTCAGAGCTCCGTCCCAGACTCTACAAGCCTCAGTTGGCATGTCGAATTTTCAGGTTCATTGCAGCACAGTAGGAATAGGTGGAGCAAGTATGGCTTGTTTAGAAGGGTTCCCAGGAGAAAGCCTCTTTTCTCTAAACATGGCAGCACGGCTTAGGTTTGCAGACACGACTCATGCAAACTTCCAATCACAGTTTTCAGAGGAGTGATGATTTGGGCTTGTTTTGCATCCCCTGGTCCTGAGCATCTTCCAGTCACTGAGTCAAACATGAACTCCTCTGTGTACCAAAGTATACACTACGTGTCAGACGGGTAAAACTTGGCCAAAATAGTGACGCAACAGGACAACAATCCCAAACTCACCAGTGAATCTATAACAGAATGACTTGAAAACATAAGAATTACAGTGGCCCAGTCAAATTTCAGACTCAACCTCATTAAAATGCTGTGGCAGGACCTCAGGAGAGCTGTGGATAAACAAATACCTGCAGACCTTTAATTAATTGAAGAAATGTTGTTTTGAAAAAAAAAGTGTGAGGAAACGTTCCTCCACAGTGATGTGAGAACTGTTACAGTCATACCTCAGTTATTCCTGCTTCCACAACCTTCTGAATCAAAGGGTGTGCATAGTTTTTTCACATGACTTAATAGAGTCCAGTGAAAACCTTCTTTATTCACATGACAATACAGGGTGTTCATATTAAACATGGTCAACGTTTCAAATAATGTGGTCAGTATGAAGGAAATGTTACGTTTGGGCCACGTAGGCCAAAAGCTCCGACTTTTTAAACTCTCAGGTTCTGGCAGTTTTGTCTTGTCTAATCCTTGACTTGATTGAAAGTAGGCACCCCTTATCTGTTCATCTCATCCCCCAGAAGCTCCAACCACTTGCGTTAGGGTAGTACAAAGGGAGATAAACATCTACCTGAACAAAGGCCTAGTAAAAAATTAATAAGGAATTCATGTGAACTTTAAATTCTGAAAAACTACTTTCATGGAGTCCAAGAATAAAACTATGAATCTACAAATGAGCACAATGGGTCCCCTTTAACTCACGAGCTGTTCTCAGCCCGTGCAGGCCGTCAGCTGTTAGAGGAAATCCGTGCAATTAGGAGTTGGAATATATAATTGAAATTGAGTATGAGGTCTGAACGTTATACAGTAACACTACTCTGACAGTAATACCATCGCTGTTATCATCTGATGGCATAACATCTGGACTGCATTACAGCAGGACTTGAAGGGAAACAGCAGAGTGCAAAGATGCCCATTATCATGCCTGAAACTCTCATTAGTATTCATTCGTCAAACCGTTCAACACAAGTATGAAAACATAGTGCTGACTACATACTGTAGTCTATTAGGATCCCTGTTAGATCTGCTGTAGAGCCCTGCTGGTCGTTCCGGGGTCTGCCCATAATATTACCATAACTGTGCTGGTGGTAATAAACAGCTGGAAATGTAATGTACTTTATCTGTTTATGGGGAAGAAATGGTTTGATTGAAAACATTCTGCTGTAAGCTTATAATCATTTATTAGGTTGCTAAATACTCTTATTTCTAGTAGCGTTAGCAGCCAATAAGTACTTTTCTGTTCTCATTTCTCATGTAACTAGTTGCACAAATCATTACCCAGCAATATAACTACCCTTTTATATGCTAGATGACCCGCATGCTGTCAACACCTGGGTGTTAGCTACCATAGCTTAGCCTAGTTTAGCATAAAGTCAGAAAACGGGGGCAAGCAGTTTTCTAGACTCTGTCCTAATGTGTCAAAACCTGCTAAACAAGTTAAACAATTCGTTATTAAAAAGATGTTTAAATGAGTTTGGTAGAAAAAGGAAACAAAAATTCTCTCAAAGCTGTTTTAATTTGAATTTACAGTTTCCCTGTTGCTTTCTCAAAAGCTCCAAACTTGGAAGCGTTACCTTTCTACAAGTTTAAGTTTCTCGGGGCAAGGCCACATTCATTTCCATGTAGCACACAATAAACCAAAGCTCCATAAATAATTTATGATAAATTCACAGTTTGTTCTCTCCTTGAATTACAGTTGCTGAAATATTAATAGGTGCAATTAATCCAGCCCACATGTTGCGGTTGTTGTAGTTACAGGAGAAACCAGTTTGTAACTTGAGCCAAATTAACCTAAAAATGAATCTAGACATGTCCACTGTGGTGAAATCAATTTTGAAGTGAAAAGTGTGTGTGTGTGTGTGTGTGTGTGTGTGTGTGTGTGTGTGTGTGTGTCTGACTTTAATGCTGTGCGGCTGATGGCAGCGAGCCGAGTGTATCCTCTTCCTGCAATCCTCGTACAGTGCAGTATCTGCCTCTAAGCTACTAGAAGTGCCAATTTCATCGCTCAGCCACAGTGCAAGTGTAAGAAAGTAGAAAACACTGTCATTTATTTCTTTTGTTAAAGTAGGAATGTCCTGCCTTCTTTGCTCCAAGTCCTTTATCTCAACACACCGACTTCAAAATGCTGCTTCTGTAGCTGCATTTCCCAGTTTAATAAGCTGCTCTGTCTTCTCCGTCTTCTCTCATATCTCTCTTTTTGCTTTTCTTTTTTTAATTTCTAAATGCCCCCGGCAGGTGCTGCAGCTGCGATTTTGCCACCACCAACATGAACAGTTTAAAGAGCCACATGAGGAGGCACCCTCAGGAGCACCAGGCCGTGCAGCTGCTGGAGCAGTACAGGTGAGAAACTTCAAACACGCTCCCACCACAGGGAGTGATGATAACAATGACCGCTGGACTTCTGAGGTGAGAATGAAGAGCTGTGTGTGTCCAGAAGAAGCTGCGGGCTGTTTTACGAACACGTGTTCTAATAGGATTCCCTCCAAACTCCACAGTCCGCAGTTTCACCCAGTGTTGAGGCAAAATTCACAGAGACAAAGACGGCAGTCTGTAGGTGGGTGAAAACAGTGCAGTCGATAAAACATAAACAAAACCGTTAAAGTGTACTTGAGTCTTATTATAATTAAGCTAAAATTATCAACACATAAGCCAAGTTGGCTGGAATGATCTCAGTCAGACACAACTTCATAGTCATCACACACAAAACTAGCAGGACTTGCATGTCCTTCAGGGGTCGACCTGAAATCCAGAAGAGGCAACAAACCAAACTCTTAGCAAAACAAAATTCCCAAAGGCTGCGGCTCACTTGCAGCTCGTTAGCAGTTACCCTTGCAAACTTTTTCCATTTCTCTCAGAGTCGATGAGACACCTGTTGTGCTTTTTTTTTTTTTTTTTTAATGAAAGTCGTTCTTTCACACTTTTCCTTACCAGGAGGCAAAATGCCTCAAAGCTCTGGGTTACAATCAGTCAGGTGCATAAATTCTGTTTCCTGGATTCAGTTGTTAGTGATCACTCTCCAGCCTGAAAATCCAGTCTGTGGTCAGCCAGCAGATGCTCCTTATCACCAATCGCTGTCCAGTTCATCTCACCGGTCTGCCCAAACAGACTTTTACTGGTGAAATTGTCTTAAATTCAGTTCGGATCCGTTTAAAATGTGCCATGATCCACGTTCAGCCCTTTGAACCTTTATTTTTTTTTAAATATGTTAGTAGGATGAGATTAAATTCACTCCAGCAGGAAACCCTGAAGAAGCCCGCTGGTATAGAAAAACAAGTTGAGTGTTTTGTGTCCTTTGCACATTAATAAACACATTCAGACTTTTACACTAGATTTTGAATCAGCTTTGTGTTTACTTGGAAACATATGACCTTAGATTTTCTTTAAAGTGGTATTTGAAAGGTCCGTAGGTTACCTGTGTGGGTCAGAACCTGTTTGTGACCACATGCGTGCACTCTCAGTCCGGAGATTTAAGGAGTGGGCTTCTGATTGCAAGTTTAGTGGATGGCGGGTGGAGAAAGTGAACGGCAGTCAACACTCGACTCTCCTTAAAATGTTAAATCCTCAACCCCGAGCGAGACTCTGATTGCTGATTTCCACTTCACTGAGCACTTGTCCTCGGTACCTGCGAGGCTTCAACGCTCGTTTCCATACATTCAAAATGGCACAGACGCTGCCTTCTTTCTCTTTCATAACGAGGAGGGACTTGAGGGAGACGGACTGCTTTAAAAGTAAAGTAGCAGAGGATGAGATATCTTGACTTTTCGGGTGACTTTCACACCTTTTGTTTGGTCTGAAGCGAGGCGTCACAGCGAGTCTTGGAGAACGCTAGACATAACATGCTGCGACTGCTGGTGCTCATTACTTACAGTCTCCTTTTTGCAAATACTCATTTAAAACTAACAAGACGTAGTCTGAATTTTCAGTTTTAGATTTCTAATAATAATAACATGTGTATTTGTATAGCAGGGTAACAGAGTGCTTCCCAGAAACACAGAGTAAAAGAACAAACTGGGAGAAATTACAAAAGCAATTTATATGTTTGTTATAAATGACTCAAGTGCAGCATCAACATAAGATAATAATGTGATTCCACACTTAAAATTAATATTAAAATAAAAAAATGTATACTAAAAATGACCAAAAACGGAGGATATGAGTCTTTAGCAGCGATTTTAAAGAAGACACTGGATGTCCTCGGGCAGGTCATTCCACACCGAGGAAACAAACACAAACCCCTCGATCGCCTTTTGTCTCCAGGTGTGAGGCAGAAACAGTTAATGGTTTCTGTCGAGGATCTCAGGGTTTCACGGATTATCACACTCAAGCAAATCTCTTGTGACGCTGTGCAGATTTAAATGCTGGCTCACTGTTGAGAGCAGAGGGCCAATCACAGGGAGCCACGCCCAACGTGGAGGGAGGATGGAGAGAGATCTGCCACAGATGTAACCAAGTATTAACAAATATAATGCCCCAGGTTTGTACAAGCAGCGAGTGATGCATAATGAGATTTTGCGGTAACAAGAGCCTGTTTACATTATGAATGGAACTGGGCACACACAACCTGTTGTAGTGCACCTGTGTGCACCTTCCTCCATTCTTGTGAATCTATGGTCCTCCCTCCCTCTTCGTTGCCCACAGCCTTTTTCTGTCCTGTTTGCAAAAACCGCTCCATCTCTGCATCTGCATTTCTACACAGCACCTCCTCATTACCTCTGTTTCCTTCACCTACATGTCGAGTGAAGTCTGCTCCAGTCACCTCTCAGGAGACATGCTTATTCTAGGGTTGCACCTTCAAAAACAAACCAAAACGACGTCTCTTAAAATGATCATGGGTTCATACGCTACTCTGCATTTAGATATTATTAATCACTGCCCCAGTGTGTCTTTGTCTTGTCTTCCTCTCCTCACCCCCAACCGGTCGCAGCAGATGGCTGCACCTCCCTGAGCCCGGTGCTGCCGGAGGGTTCTTCCTTCCCACTGTCACCGAGTGCTTGCTCACGCGGTGGGTCGCCTTGTTCGGGTTTTCTCTGTATTACTGTAGAGTCTCTACAGTATAAAGCACTTTGAGGCGACTGCTTGTGAGTTGGTCGCTATACAAATACAAATAAAAGAAAGTGTGACTCCTTGAAAACAAAGTATAAAGAAACCACGAGAGACTCAAGACTTGTGATTTTTACGGCACCACAGAAAAAGCAAGTACTGTCAAATTTTCAGAGTTTTGAGGTAGACTTGGTATGACTGTATCTTTTCTGGTGACCTGTGCGTGCACGTGTGAGCGCATGTGTGTGTGCCACGTAACTGTAACTCCATTTCCGTTTAAAATTCCTTTTCACCTGTAGAAGGTGGATCTGGTTCCAGTCGTTGGCTCCGTGCTGTCAGTTTTCTCAGCAGCAGAAAGGAAGCAAAGCAAACAAATGAACACGGCAGAGTTTGATTGACTTTGCCTGTCAGAGGCAGCTGTTTGA